>NC_136911.1:7746554-7756554 GCF_949606895.1 Notothenia rossii | reverse complement strand
ATTTTGAAGGTGGAAACACAAACCCAATTGTGGATGTATGTTAAAATAACTCGGAATAAGGAATGTTTCACCCAGTTTTATCTAGTTTGCTTTAGTAGAACAAGATAAGACTCCTTGCTCACGTAGAACAGGTGATCCTGATTGGCTCCTGGCTCCGCCCTGTTCAGGTGTTCCAGATCTGCTATCAGCTCTGACACTTAGGGAAGTTATAGGAGACGCTCTTGTTCTGCTGCCTGGCTGAGCTTTGGTTCAAGATGTTTTTCAAATTGTTTTGTCCTTGTTTCCTTTGTGTTTCCTTTTGAGTCTGGAGGATCTGGTGGTAGGGTAGGGTTCTCGCGGCTTTGTTTCTTAGTTTAGTTTGCATTTTCTTTGTAGCAGGGGGGAAGTTATGGGTCCGACGGTCCCTGGTGTGGCAGTCCCAGGCTTCCTCCATTTTTTATTTTATTTTTGGCCAGTCCTCCAGACTTGAGTTGCTTGCTTTCATTGTTAATGATGTTCTGGATAAAATATTTATTTCAGGGCCACTAGACAGCTCAGTGGTTAGAGCTGGTGGCCCATAAGTGACTGTTGCCTAGTAGGCTGCTTCGAATCCCGTGTCAGTAGAACATTACAGGTCCTCCCCTCTCTCTCCCCCTTTCACCTCTATACCTCAATTAAAGGCACTCTCTGGCCAACAAAATACCTTTAAAAAAAGTAAACAGCCTCGTTGGTTGTGGGTCACATGTGCCACAAAGGGCTTTTATTTGTGTGTGTGGCCGTAATCCTCAACACAAATACAGTATGTGAAAATCAGTTCTATAAAAACCTATTTTTAGTGTTTTTCAGTTTTACAAACTGTGCAAGCCACTCTACAATCGTTCCATGTACCAATTAGCAGTGATACAGTTGGAAATCACAGCAGTAGTATATGTGTTTTTGTATGCCATATTGTCAGCCAATAACCTTGCTTCCTCCCCTCTCCCCTCTCCCCTCTCTCCCATCTCCCCCCTCTCCTCTCCATCTTCCACTGAAGTGAGATATTGTATTTCAGGCAGGCCATTGCTCACTGTCAGTAATGCACATCAAATCCCACAAGTAGGAGGGCTAAGAGGTTTGATCGGCTATAATGCCTTTACCTACACTAAAGGCTTAAGAGAGGAAATCACATTCAAAGTTGCCCCGGCTCTGCTCCGCACATGTGGGTCTCTGCTGGCTTTCAGCTGCAGATGGAAATCTTGTGTTTCATAAGGCCTCAAATAGAATACAGAGCTCCTAATCCATCTTGATCTCATTTACACACAAGTGGCAAGTTTTGACTAATATTTTCCTTGATATTTTGCCACGGATGAAGAAGAAATAGCTCAAAGAGGTCCAGTCTGGGTCTAGTCAGGGGTTATTTTGAGTTTCTGACTGCGTGTACGTCCCAGGACCGATCTCACTATGATTGGGTGGTAAATGTGCTTCTAGTGTTTTATTTTCCGTGGTGTAAAAGCTGAGGAATGTGCTGCGGTGACATGAGCGGTAGTTTCCAAGCTCTTTCTGCAAAAGCATATCCTCAGATGAACTTGTCTGCCTGCTTGTTTCATTACAGATGCAGAAAGATTGGAGACATATTGGCGTCCAGGGGCAACTTTTTTTAAATGTATTCCGAATTCTTTCTAATTATAGCGTGTTCTCTTTTAGGAATTAAGCAAAATACTGTACTAAATATGCAGATTTAAAACCCCAGAAGGCGCACATACTTTACACATGGGCCGTCTAACTTAAGAAGATTCCTGACTATCTAGATTGTAACCGTTACAAACAGCCTGTCTGACCTCCTGACTTAAGTACCACAACATGTTCTTAGTTTATTATAACCAGCAGACGCTCACGTCTTGCAACTTTACATTTTTTCTCCATGCCTCCTGAGCTTATCTTCAATCTTTAAAGCCCCAGAATGAAATCCAACCCCGGCTGCTGTTCACTAGATGGCACTGTTTACAACGGCACTGCCTGAATGCACCACGCAGCAAAGAAAACCCATCTCCCAATTACTGATTTACAATCCTTTCACTAATCTAATAAATTAAATTGTGCATTATACAGTTTGTAATTACACAACCACAATAAACACAGTTAACAATGCACATCAGCTCAGATTTCCACAGCTGTTACTGCATTAGATGAAGAGAGATATGAAACAAGATATCAGATATGGCGATCAATGTGAAACAAGGAGATGATAAGATCAGCCATTTTTTTTCTTCCTTTTTAATGGCTCATAATGTCATTAAATCTGACTGCCATTATTTGCAAATACATTTAGCTGGTCCACAGGGGCTGTTTAATGAAAAGTGCAGTCTTATCACGCGCTGATAGCATTTATATAAGCTGGATATTTTTACAGCTTTGATGCTCCTACCTGCTTTATCTCCTGTCTTGTTTATCGCATCCTCACTTTTTTTTAGCCTCTTTGTTGCTCTTTTGTTTGTCGGAAACTTTCTGTCGGTTTATCTTCCAGCTTCGTGTTCCTGGATCTCTTTGTGTCTAGGCCTGTGGGCAGGTTTCTGACAGGGGTTGCTCTGGTTGAGCCTTCCTCAGGCATCAAAAGGCAGAAAGAGAGCCAGGCTCTGTCACATTATGCGGGCCCTCCTCTCCCGGCTTTGATTGAGAGTAGTGATCCAAAACTGATGCGGAGAGGAGCCGGAGCTCACCTCTTGTCAACTGCGGATGTTCTCCAAAGGCAGACAGGCGAGCGGCGATGACAATGTTGGATTCGCTTCGTAGGCTCTGACAAGCCCCTTCACACTTTGACACACTTGGTGATATCTCACTCAATGTTTGCCATTGTCTTAAAGATATATCGATTGTACAGCACATAGGATTCAGATGTACGTTAAATACTAGCCGTCGTTAGATTCCTTCCATTTCTCTGCCGCTTAGCTTCAGGAGAATTGGAACCCTCCACATGAAATATAGTTTGAAGTTTATCCAATTATAGCTAATTATGTTCTGTTTGTAGCAACTCGTGTGTGCAGCTTTCTCCTTGTGGGGTTCAAAGACCTCAGTAAGAGCAGTATCCTCCTATCTGCTTTATACATTTCTCTCTATATAGCAGACATGTGTGGCATTTTATCAGTGAAATGAGTCAGACCATCTGTATATTGAAAAGGGAGAAAGTAGATTTTTCAGAATTCGCTCTGCTGAAGGGAGTTAACCAAATGTCAAATAAAAGTCATTGCATGTATAAATGTGTCTTTCCAATTAAACACACTCTGAAACAGTAGTGTTGCTTAACAACTCTGGATTGTAAAAGAGCCATGCACTCTTTCAGCCGAGGTTGAAACATGAAAAATTGTAGTAACAAGAATTTCATGACATCAAAAGGCCCGCCATTAAATGACATGAGAAATAAACTTGATGTTACACAAGGACTTTCTCTCGCACTCTTAAACACACACATATACACTGCTATTATCTCATTTGCTGTGGCATGAGATCTGACCCCTCTTTGTAGTCTTCTGGATATATGATGTCATATTTGGCTTCCCCACCATCTCCACTTCCTCCCAGGCCAATAAAAGTGGGTATTTATCCAGCAGAGGCTCATTTATCGCTTCTCCTCCACGCGTCATGAACCCAGGGACATATATTCATAAATTGTCCATCTGCGTGAAATATGCATTACTTAAGAGACGTTGCGTTGGGCGGTGCGCTGCGGCTGGAGGTTGTCATTTCCATGTGTCAAACCCTCCCACTTAAATGTAACACGCTGCCATGGCAACAGGCTGATTGGCACGTCTCTCAGCTCTAAAGAGCCAGTTAAACGAATCGTTTCTTCGGTTAAATAAGTGGACTGTGTCGTGTGCAGGGAGTTGACATGTCCTCGCACGGCTGCTGGGTTCTCTTAGATCTCAAGCACAAGTACCACTCGAGACTATTCCAGTATTAAAGTTGACATTCTTTTATTGAAAGAACATGTTTTTTTTCCTCTTTTTAACAAAAGTTTTCTCCACAGCTTCTGTCTCGCAGTCCTTGTGGTTTCTCCATCTGTGGACCCTGCATCCAAGTGCTTTTGTCTGCACTTTTTTTTTGTGATGATTCTCAACTATAGCACATGTTGAGATCATTAATTTCAAACCCTGCCAAAACCACTTCCCACACATGCATGGCATTCATTCCTCCCGTCTCCCTCTTTCCTTTCTCAGACATACACATTCTGCTCTCCCCGTCGCTATGAAGCAAGAATAATCCTGTTCTCCTTTCAGTGAATCAAAATCACCATGTGGCTTTGTTACACTAGGCACAAGCCGAAGCTGAGAGCCGGATTGGTATTGCCTTATATCGTATACAAAAAGTAGCTCGCACAGGTTTATGCATAAAAAAAGAAAAGAGAAAACGAAGGGGTGAGGATTTATGCAGGCAGCATTGGCAGATTTCCCTCATACCTCCCTAGGTACACCTAACATCGCAAACCTGCACCATTTCAAAGCATCGGCAGACATGAAATATTCAACAGCCTGTATTACTATTACAACACACAGTAGAAAACACATGCATGCGCCCTCTGCACACTTTTAATTTCGAGAACTTGATGATCATTGGTTCAAATAGGGCTCTTGCTCCACAGCAGGAGCAGCCTCTGGAACCAGGGTTGCATCTTTAACGAGCATCTCCCACAAAATAAAATCAAAATCTCAATTGTAGGAGCAGAGTGAAAGAGAAAAATGATTAAAGGGAAAAAGAGCAATCTGCTGGAGAATGTGTGTGTTTGACCGTGTGTCTGTGTGTGTGTGTGTGTGTGTGTGTGTGTGTGTGTGTGTGTGTGTGTGTGTGTGTGTGTGTGTGTGTGTGTGTGTGTGTGTGTGTGTGTGTGTGTGTGTGTGTGTGTGTGTGTGTGTGTGTGTGTGTGTGTGTGTGTGTGTGTGTGTGTGTGTGTTACAGACAGCTCTCTGGCATGGCAAACGCCTGCTGGTCCTGAGCAGAGCCGCGCTGGAAGCCTGCTCAAAGCCCTTCACCTTCACAGCCGGGCTGGCACGATGCATTGAGCATGGCTGGCATAGCGCGATGTTTATCACACAAAGGCACGATCAAAGAGCGCTGGTATCTGGCTGCACCACTTTCATCTGGGTTCCCACAGCTGACAGTAGCATCCGTGGGGGGCTCTCCTCTCCTTTTTCTCCTCCTTCTAATGGTCTCAATCTCTCTCTCTCCCCTCTTCCTCTGTATTCTCCCCCTCACACATTTATCACTGCAGATAAAGAGACTTTATTTGAGATTCCATAGCCAAAGAAACTTCTCTCCTAATCAATGATGGCTTTAGAAGAGGCCTGGGGATCAGGCGTTCCTCGTGAGGCGGAGGGAAGAGGGGGGGGGGGGGGGGGGGGGGAAGCTCCCAAACTCTCTCTTCGATGTTTATGTTACTGCTCTCCATAGGCCAATGAGATTCCACCGCCGCCTATTGTTTTGGTAATGCTACATCTGCAAAGACCCACAACAGACATGGTTTAACTTCCCCCTCAGTGCAAAAGGATTCAGGGGGAGGGCTTTGAAATATCTGCCTGCACGTGGGGCTTGACAGTGCCAGCATGATATTTGACAATTGGTATGCAGTCTCCATGTTGTTGAGACACAGGAGCCAAGTTTTGAGAGGCTGGGCAGGAAGGGATTCTGTGGTCGAGGGCTCCAGATGAAATGGAGTATTTATCATTCTCTAACTGTAACCCTTTGCTTTGTGATTCAGACATGCCACAGGAAGAACCACTCTCACCAATAAGTCTTATACCGGTATTTGGCATTCCCTACATATCTCGCTCTGACATCCCGCTATGCCACAGAAGAAATTAAACTCCAAACAAATGGCTTCGCGCGGTCACATCAAACTGCCTCGTCCACCATGAAAAACTGTTGCTCTTCGACAAACAGCAGCAGCCCCTGTGCGACTGTCAGGAAATGCATCGTTTTTCCCCTCGAGTGTGTGTGGAATGTGTGGCTCCTGTTGTTGCGATCAATCCCAATTTAACAGACATCGGCTCAAAGTCAACCTTCAGGGAGCCATGAAAGCTGACAGGTGAGGACTCACTGCCGTCTCCCCGACTCACATCAAAGACACGGCAACAGTGGCGGCTTCAGTGGAAGACGAGCACTTTTGGAAAGAACAAAGAGACTCGGAGAGAGGAGAGCAGGACTCTTCTTGAGACAAGGGATGGCCGAGAGGCTGAATACCAAAAGGGCATGAATACTAAAAAAGGTTCCATCTGCCCCATGCAGATTTGGGAGAATTCAGAATGAATGTAACACAAATTCAATATGATGTAGGCTGTATGAGAGCCGTTTGTTTGACAAAGGCTTCTGATTCAGGCCTCATCTCATGTTGGATATTTCACTTTTCTTGTTCAATCTGCGAATCAAGCCAATAAACAGAACCTTGACATAACGTCCAATTTTAAGCTATGATATGTGTTAGTTACTCATTTACATATCAAAATGTTCAACTTGTAATTGAACAAGTCTAAAACCAAAACAGCAAAAATGATTGCTAAGGAGGCAGCGAGGTGGCTCATGCTACACAAACAGGGGCCATGCTTGGCTTGTGTTTTGTTGGCAGGAATATGGGTGGGACATGGAATACTGATGTATCTCTTTACTCTAGAGCAGCCAGACAAACTTATGTCTTGTTTTTTAGAGAAAAACCTTATTGAATTTGATCTCACGCTGTCAAGGAGAAAGTAGCTTTTTGCACAACAGCAGGGCGCAGTAGAAGGACTTGGTTACCCTGCCAACAGCTTACTCTTGTTCTAGATCTTAGAATATTTAAGCCTTCTACCAAAATATCTGTTTTCTAGATATTAGTAGATGCAAATTGGAAGAACCATTCCAGTCCTATCGTCCAAATACGATGCATTTTGTCGGACTGTTTCACAAGCATTCATTTCGCATTAGCCTAACGTAATGCAGCTCTGACAGGGTGTAGAGAGGGTTCCTATGAAACTGTTGTGAATGAGATCAGTTTCAAAACAGTAATGCTGAATTACATGCATGCATCATTTCCTGTGAATCCCACACTGGATTGGTGAATTCCACAATAACAAAAGCTATTATGCAGCGGTAATATCACAATGTAAATACATTCATGGCTTTTGATGTATCAAAACTGGGTTTGATTTAATCATGTCTTGAGCATTAAAACTTTACATTTAAAATGTTAAATACTGAGTAACTGCCAGAGGATATGGAAATGACACAAACATGCTAATCATAAATTAGGTTTCTTAATGTACAGCTCTCTGAGTTATAACGGCAGTTGTTATTTTTCCCCTTCCATAAAACCTCTGGATTGCTTTGCAATCTCTGCTCCAGTGCACTCACTTTTTTATTGTCTACCAGCTGTTGGAAACTTTACGCTGTGAAGGAGAAGAAAGAAACTGAGAGGTCCTCAGAGGACCCATTTGTACAGCTCCAGCAGTTTAAGCCACCATCACTGTTGATTTAGCAGGTGTGCATCCTTTGTGGGTTCTTACCTTAAATCAACTTCCAGAAAAAAGGAATAATAATAAAAATGCACAGACAATCTCTTAGCTAAGGCTTTGTGAGACTGATGTTTCATTTTCCCGTTGAACAGTTCCTGGCCACGGGTCTACACGGTCTTGGTGAACAACCTGTCAATGCTCTGCTTGTACAGAGAAGATCAATACACTTTTAAGGCACTGACAGAACCCTGACTATGTTAGTGAGAACAGAGATGTGAAGAGATTCAGTCTAACAAGATGATCACGCCAGCAAAACCTTAGAGAAAATGAAACCCAAACATTTCAATTACAAGGACTTCCAACTAAAAGTCATTACACCAAAGCTAATTAGTAGATAATCAAAACAACACGCCGTAGTGTTTTCAGTTACCTGTTTATCCTTGATTTGTCTGTATGTGACTCGGGCTGATGTTATATCTTAACTCGTAGCACCTTTAAAGTAAGGAGAGAACACTGCGGTCAATCGGAAGGTGTCGCATGATATCCGTTCGGTATCTGATTGGCCGGTTTTACAGCTTCGTTTTTATCTCTGGCTCTTGTCCAATCATTAAAGGTTAGTATCTTTGAAGCAGGAAGTAAAGATTGCGGCCTGTGGTACCATTTAGATCTCTCACAGATCTGCTTAATGCTGCCCATCGATCGCTTTTCCCTTTTAAAAACAAATGGACAACTACGATGGTCCAAATAGCCCTTTTTCCCAATTATAGGCATGAGTGGCTTTCAATCCTCTGGCCTTAACTTCAGATAACTACTCAGTGGCCTGGTTGTGATCCTTCCTCGTCTCGTATGTATCCAGACACACACAAGAACACACATCCTTGTGCTGCTGGGTAAGTGAATCATACATTTTCGTTCTAGTTCATTAAAACTCTCGGTTTGAACCAATCTAACTTTGTTGTTGTATCAGTAATCGGATCAAAATGAGGATTAATCTTCTGCGTGCGTTCTCTTTTTAATAAAGAATAATTCACACTGAGATTAGAAATATGAAATTGGAGAATGCTGCACAAAAACAACACACAATATTCCATTTCTTTCCCATGGTCCAGTACCGTATGGAGGCCTTACCAAAGCTACAAACCTGACCCCTCCCTCCTGATAAGCAGCCAAGCAGGCCCCTAAACAGCAGGCCGACACTGTGTTCCACTTCATCTTGGATGAGGAGCATTGGCAACAGAATCCAAAGAAGGGATGAACTTGGAACTGAGAGAGAGATAGAGGGAGAGCTGCTGTCAACAAACTCTTATGGTGAACAGATGTGGGGGAACTCCCTCACTACTCCTTAGCCTAAGGCCATGCACACACACCCACACATATACTGTAACACATGCTCAAGAGGAGACGAACCAAAACAATCATTTGGAGTAAATTCCTGACATGGCTGAGAGGGTTGTGGTCCATTTTGCACAGAAAGGCCAAAATCAGAGCAAACCAAATAAGACATTGAAGTGGAGGGTAGTAAACACTGGCTGTGTGGAGGAGGTTTTTTCTTTTTTACTCTGTGGTTTTGCAGGAATGGCACTCTCAGTGAGGCCAGAATGAGTTAGAACAGCGGCGCATGGGGCTTGATTTATCCTCTTCCCGTGCAGGACCGAGTGCCCTATTTGACGGTGGAGCAGACATAAAGCAGCTGCCTCTTTGAGCAGCTCTTAGACAGAGATGCAATCGGTCAATGGGCCATACTTTAGTCGCGCAGCCAAACTCTTTCTCCACACCGAGCAAGCAGTGTATATTTATCTTCACAGGGAGTCAGTCTTAAAGCAAAACATTGAACTGCTGAAAACTATGTGCTCTGATTTACAACCGTGCACTAGAATCCAAGTGAAAGGTACATTTGAGTACATAGTGAATGTTTTTTCAAGCATTGACATCATTTTTCTTGAGTGGGCATCACATGTTCTGGTACTGGTAAACCTTTTTATTTTTGACCAAACTACATGTATTCTATGTTGTTAAAATGTTGGTTTAGCATCAATGCAATCAGCTACATAAAGATCCATTTCATGTAAGATTGGGCATACAATTACTCTTCTCAGTGCTCCATCTTTGCTTATCTGCTGCTGTTATGTGCAGTCAATGCCTTGTTAGTTTGGTAATTCACATTTATCAACTGTACAATTACAAGTCTTCTCCCATATTAACATTTAAATGATCAAGTCATTTACAACAAGAGAATAAAAACCATTTTGTTTGAAAAATTATCTCATCTGGTAATTTACATTTTTTTGCCTATTCATGATTATACACCTCATTAATCATGACACATTTCTCCCCCCCTTTACAATTACACTTCCTGCTTTCGATGATAAAATGTATCTGTATCAATATTTGGGATCTGGCCATGGTATGGTGTTGCCTGCCCTATAATACATCAGAATAGTTGACACAAATGAAAAGCTGCATCATCTTTGTGCCACAGTCTAAAAGATAAGCAAAAATATTCACGTTTGTTGATAACCATTTTTCCAAGATTCAACGATACCTAAACTAATCAAATATGGCATTTCGCC
>NC_136911.1:7638879-7746354 GCF_949606895.1 Notothenia rossii | reverse complement strand
TTTTCTGTGTCTGTACAGCTTTCGACAAATTGTTTTCGTGTGGGTGTTACATGAGAGGACGAGCGTTTAAGCAAATCCACCATCCTGCATTTGACCCTATCAAACCACTGTAGTATCTAATGGCGGTCCGTGTTGCCGCCCCCGCTTGGCAGACGTCTCTTTGTTGTGAGCTTTTTGCTGAAGTGTCTTGAACAACGCTTGCTGTAATTGCTAAAAGGTAATTGCGCTTGCAGGTTACAGCGAGGCTTTAGCTCCCATGAGCCCCACCCTGATCCCTGCATAAGGATGTGATTAACCGCCATCTCCTGTCATTACTGTGAGGGCTTTTGGCAAGCTGGCTGCTCCAAGTGTGTAATTGTCATATTAGACCCATTGCTTGGTCGGATCGGGTATTGGAATCAAGTTCCTGTTCTGAAGTAGCTGCTGGCAGGCCTTAAGTACATGGCAGAATTGACCAAATTGTTAGCTCTTGTTCCTGCAGTGAAATGTGACATCTAATGCTCAATTTGCAGGTCTGCTAATATTACCACACACACCATCCATGAAGGAAAATAATATTTTTTTCCTGTGAATGGTCGATAGCTCAAGGGCCAAACATCTTTAGAGTGACATCCAGCAGACTGCTACTTTATGGAGTATAACATTAAAGCCACAGGAATGAATCATTTGCTCTTCTCTATGAGACAGTAACTGCCAAAAGCTGCAGCCAGGAGGAGGTTCAAAACAAATAAAGCGAAACACACATTTACAGACATGCGGAAGCCCTGTTTGTGTTTGTATATCACACTGTAAATGCAGCACAGTTTGCTGTAAAGCGCTCTATCCTTTTGCCCGAACTGGCAGAAGCAGGGCATTGATCTTCTTTGCCTCTCGCTGTACTGTGATTTCCTCTGTAGATTGATGGGAGGAAAGGAGGGGGTATAGCCTTTCATTGGAGCATGCTCAGAAAAGCATATGCTCAGTGGCCTCTTGATGGTACTTCAGAGACGTGCCCAGTTTTGCTTAGATTGCTTAAAGATGGATACATCGGGCAGTTAGCATCACTCTTGAAACTCAGAAAACAGTATTGATGTCCGAAACAAGCTTTTTTTACAAGAAGGTCAGGGAGAGGGGAAAGGACATAGCGGAAAATTGCGAGTGAGCTTCGAGCTATGAAACACTTCTAAAAGAAGCATGACAGATTTAACACATCATGCAAATAATTATGGGCCTCCAGTCAGATCTGCAGATGAAATGGACAGTTTTGTTTCATGTCCCCTGATGCCATTCTGAGGTTCTCCATTTAGAGGGATTTTCTGTTGAGCAGGGATAATGGAGCATCAGTGGGGAACCCCAGGAGGAAGGATTTAGATGTGTTTGAATCGACTCAGACATTTTGTTAAGTGTCATTGTGCATGGCCCGTTTA
Organism: Notothenia rossii; assembly: GCF_949606895.1. NCBI lineage: Eukaryota > Metazoa > Chordata > Actinopteri > Perciformes > Nototheniidae > Notothenia > Notothenia rossii. The sequence continues at coordinate 7,744,948 of NC_136911.1, read as the reverse complement.
TCCCCCTCCACTCCTCCCCTGTTTTCATTCATAATCACTCTGCCGTCTCTTTCACGAGGGGTTATGGCAGGGATTTGTGTGTCTGTGTGTGTGCGCACATGTATTCAGTGGTGGTTGAAGGTAATAGTGCGTGGTGTATATGTGGTTTGGGAAGTGCCCAAAACCAAAACAAAGGGCCTCCTATTGTATGCCCCAGTCAGGTCTGTATTGTGTGTGCAGAGTGAATCATGACGGCATTTTTATCCAACCTGAACACACACATAGACAAACAGGTCCAGCTGAGTTGTGGAAAACACAAGTGGCATTGGGCCTTTGAGTTTACTGTGCTGGGTCTAATGGAGGAAGACGATGTTATTGTGTGGTTTGGAAAGATGAAGCAAAGCAGGGACAGAGGGAGAGGGGTGTAAAGGTACATCTTTTACAGCTGCTCCGCTGTTTGACTATACTTAACCCCAGCAGGCCTGGTCCAAGGGGAGTGTATGGTTTACAGATCCCTAACATCTGTATCTGTGTGTGTGAGCAGAAAATGGTTACTAATGCCATCAAGGTCTCATTTACATCCTGTGGCGCGTCCATGCTGGGTGCAAAACTGGATGCTTCATCACAGCCGCTCTCTTGCTATAGTGTTTAAATTGCTCAGAGCACAATGTAACACATGATTGCGCGCTGTACCTCCCGCTTCAACTCTTTTTCAAACCAATTTTGACTATTCAATCTTTATTTCACAGATTAATTCAAATCTATTCAGCTTAGATTTCCAACTTTTTATGTTGTTTAGGGTATATACTGTACACATTGAATTTTCCACAGATTGGAGGCGATATTGAAACAAAGGAAGTAAACAAAGAATAAGAAGGGTCCTATGATTGACCCTTGAGGAACTCCAAAGCCCAGTGGAACACAGTTAAACATGTTTCAGTAATGGATAGAAAGACTTGATTGAAAACATTAACCATTCAAGAGCTACACCAGATATCCCAACCAGCCTAATTTCCATTTGCCTGACGCCCGACTCTTCCACAGCAATAAAAAGATTGTCTGAGCCGCCAAGACCAGTGTGGTCATGTGCCTCTCCACCGTGTCATGGATCTTTTTGCGATTTGAAATGTACACTCACTTTGCATAAATCAAATCAGTGATACATGTATCACATAAAATAGAAATGGGAAGACATTGTATAAAGAGCTACGAAGAGGGGGGCTTTAAGGTCCTTTTAAACCTGGGGAAAAAACATGCAAATAAACACTCAAAGTGCACATGTAGTAACCATAAACTCTGTGCCGGTATCTAACATCCCGCACTATGTTCATGTTAAGATGTCAACAATGGCAACACTATTGTTATAGTAGGCCATGGAGGCTATCGAGGATACGGCGAACATCCTCTAAGTGTTTACAGTTGCTGGAGTGAGGAGATGAGTGGACCTGAGTGACTCACTCGGGAAGATGAGCATTTATGAATAGAAGCTCAAGCCGTGTTTCTCCCACATGGCTCAATGGAGTACATGAGCCGCTGTGAGCTCCAGGAAACAGATGCTGCCCGATAAGCGAGGAGGATGTCATATTGTGCGTGTCGGCTTTGTGTAGGTGTGTGTTTTCCTATTGTAAATACGGTGTGTTCTAGCACTTCCAGCTGCTTCCCTGTTCCATTTGACCTCTGGGACAATTGGCTCGGTGCGCCGCGAGCAGCAGGCCGCTCTCAGGGAGACCAGAGGCCACAGTGACTGCCATCTCTGCCCTCTTGATGGCAGAATAACAGAGAGGTAAATCACAGTTGTTTATTCCATCGTCTCAGGCAATCTCCCAAGAGCATTGCTCGCTGTTAACCCGACTGTGCCATGCTGTACCAAGGAAGGCACCCTCCAACACCCTCTAAAGTACGGAGTGTGGACACCAGGGAGTAAACCTGCTGCAATCTGGCACTCTGTTGTGAGCAGAAATAGAGAAGTGAAGTAAATCACAGCTGTTTATCTGCATCTGTCAGACACTGTTTGTATGGGTCGTTGGAAAGAGATATGCCTCCTGTGTGAGTGTGTGTGCGTTGTTACCTGCGTACACACTTGCTTGTGAGTAACCACAGTGCTATTACTGGGACTATTATAAGAACAGAGCATTGAACAGACAGTACAACATGTGGGCCTACAACGCCACCAGCAAATGTCTGATCATTCGTATCAAGACATACTGAAGACACAGCAAGGCATTAAGAAATAACAAAGTCTCATTTACTCAAGAAGAGCCAAATGGATCCCTGAGGATCAGACTTGACAGTTTTTATTCAACAAACACTGATAATTTAGAGCCCTTAGAGACACAAAGTGCAAGAAGTGCGGTACATCATTTTTATTCCATGCTGGATACGTGGTCTCAACCTTTATCTGCCTTATAAAAAGGTGACCTTTTATATGAAATAAACACGGACCCTCCCTTACATGAAGTTAATTCCAAGCAACATGATGCAGGTGTTAGCGTGGAATATCAATGCTGCTACATTTTTCTTTCTCTCTTTTTTTCCCTTTTCATTTTTTTTATAGGCTGCAACTTTACCTCTGAGCGGGGAAACTTTCCCCTTGGTGATATGGACCCGGTGAAAGATATTCCTGTGTAAAATTCATGAATTCATAACTTTTGAGGGTATATTTCACTACTGATCTATTGGGCCGTGATAAGAATTCAAAGGTGAATGGAGCTGGAGGACATCTTCAAAGCGGTCGAGGACATCACAGGAAAACCAATGAGGCGCGCTGCCCTCCTCCAACATCCCCGGAATACATTCCATGTGCCTCTCTGCAATGTGATACGCTGTCAGAGAAAATCGGATGCCATCACAGTCCGCTGCCGTTAACTTGATTTACTCTGGGTTTTCAGTCAAACTATGACAAAAAAAAGTGGCTGCGTCAGCATGTTTCATTAAGATTTGTTAAACCGTTCAAAGACACGTGAGGGAGCGGGGCTTCAATAGCCGCACTCACACTGAAGGACACTATTAATCAAAGGAAGCATGTTGGGGAGTTCACACTGTAGATAAACACTAAAGCTACGGTGTGTATGTACAGTACACACCAGAACATGTGCAATGTTCTGGTGCTCATGGGCTCAATTGTCCCCTCTCCCCAGCTTTATTATCAAAGCTAACAGCTTGTAGCATGTGTCAGTCAGGGTGGATAACCCCTGGTAGATACAAGAGGACAAGGAGACAATCAAAGGCAGTTGACTCCACTGGAGTTGACAGTGGTCAGCTTCTGGAGGTAATAAAGGCCTTTGAACCTGAAAGCTTTTTCGAGACCCCCCTTTGTGAATCCCCTTGAGCCAGGCTGTAGAGGGGTCTACTTAGATTTAGGGCCCTAGAGAGCAAACACAACTCTCTTCATCTCTGCTGGAAAGAAAGAGAAGCAAAAAGAGACAGACGGCAGGAGTAAAAGAGCCTGATCCATCAGATATTGGCCCATCAGTGGTGGCCACTCAACTGCAGACCAGGTCACCATTTTTGACCCCAAACACTTGGAATGCAGGAAAAAATAGATAAGTGCATCTGTGAAAGCCTGCAGTGTCTAATGACGGCTGCAGTACGGGTGGAGAATCTCTGCTGAAGCATAGAGGGCATGCATGTTTTCCTATTAGCTGAAGTATTGGCTGAAACAGAGGTATCCTCCAAATGTAGTAAGCTGGAGCCTCAACATAATAACTCCTGTTCTCAAAGTGATCAAACTCACAGTTCATGGTGTCATTCAGCGCCGGTTATTTACACGTCGTTGAATTTTATGGCTCAGACCTTCACATACACTTCACTCCAAACAGGAAAATATGTTTCATGATTGGAAAAGCCTCTTTCCGCAAGGAGAGACTCCCCGAGAGACGTGCAGAGTAAGGTTATGGAACAATAGCTTTTCCTGAGTGAATTTTATTGTGGTTCATGTCATGTCTGCCTGGCTAGCATACTGTCTACCTTGGCAGTAATAGAAGGTGAACCCTGTGTTCGGTGTTCGTTAGTCTCAAAATAAGTTAAAAACACATTGAATAGGTCTATAAAGAGTAGAATGTCCCCTGAGAGTGGGACATTTGGATTATGTGTGTTGCCTCACCTTCAAACGAGTTCACATATTTAAAAGATGGGGACGTTCCTGCTTCACCCTTTGAAGTCTGCACACAAAATAAAATGCAGCATGGAGCCAGCATTTTAAGGTGAGGTGGGAAAGGTGAAGGGTCACAGGGGCGTCCAGGTGAGCCCTGCCTTCGGGGCAGATATCAGTCATCGGGCAGAGGGACGAGTGCCACAGCTCAGTGTGCTCATTCCACACAAATCCAGTCTGTCCACCCGTTGCAAGTGTGCATGCATGCGTAGAAACACAAATACATTCTCGACATATAACAGAGCATCTATAATTGCATCTCTTCTTGAGAGCAGGGGGGAAAAATAACTTGAGGCCTGAGCCCGGTGATATTGCTGCAAAGTCAGAAGATATTTAAGCAAATGAAGTTACGTCTGGTTGAGCGCGTTTGTCTTTAAATCCAGCTCTGCTTTCAGAAGCGCTGTTCCTTTTACACTCCTTTGAGAGGCATAACCCCCGGAGCTTTATGTGTTAGAAGAATGTGCTGAATGTCTGGCTCTTTCTTGCTGCTCAGGGATGCTTAAATGTCCTACCTGCAAAACTAAATAAAAAGCAAGCAAGAAGCTGTAAAATTGATTAATTCAGTCAATGACACTCAATATGTTGTTCCTTGTACTTGTGACCACTTGGGGCTAATGACTCGCCCTTTATTGGTGATTACCTACGGTCCTGTTTCTTGAACATTACAGCCATATAGAATGATCTTTATATTTACTGTCCGTCTCTTCACAATCAACGGAGGGAGGGATGTGGGCAGATGTGTGTTGTGCTTGATGAGGCAGAGAAGAGAGAACATCAATTATGCAATACTCAAATCACAAAAATAAAGATGGCAAAACCAAATTGTTTTGAAAATTTCCTGAGGATAAAAAAAGATGTTGGCAAGCCTCCCAAAAATGCCGTTTGAAAATGCTCTTTGAAGGTAATGAGGCATGCTGCTGGCACACAGAAGCAGGGAGTAGTGCCATGGCAAAGCAGCATGTTATCAATTGGGTTTCTTTTTTGCTTACATATCACTTTAGTGAAGCACGTGTTGTACATTTCTAATGAAGTAAAGGATTGCACCCTTCCCCCAGTAAGGGCATACACGTCTTTTTAGGGGAGATATTATGTGGGGGGAAAAAATGTGGAGGAAATAGAGGAAACTTCAAACATCAAGTGAACGACTAGCTGTATCAAATTTAATGTGATGGTGATAACAACACCCAACTGATAAAAATTCACCTTTTTCTAACAGAGCAAAGTGTGATATCACTCTTAGCTCTTTAAAAAGTAGAGGATTTTCTTCACTTCAATGAGCAAGGGTGTTATAATAAACTCACTGCTGTTATACTGCCAATGTTTATGGGTAATGAGATATGAGAGAATCACCCCTCTCGTAGTTAATAATACACGTGAGGTAAGGGAGAGGAAATGTTTTTATTGTTTCTCCAGAACCCTTCAGAATGTAATGAATAAGAATATGAAAACACAGTTGTATTATGAATCTTTTGGATGGTAAAAATGTTATAGGTATCATGAACAATTTATGTGAAGAACCACAAAAAAGAGTTTCAAACTTGAGCGATCATATTTATTGAATGTAAATGGAGAGGCCGGGTCGATATAAATTACCATCAGAGTTGGCCGGGGGCAAAACAGTAAATCAAACTTGGCACATAGTGAGGTTTCAAAAATCCAAGAATATTAAGTCACTATCTGGTCCACTGGTAAGGAGGTCCTTCCGCTCAAAACTTTTGTTTCAAATGATATAATTAACATTATTGGAACACAAATGGTTCTATATTGAACCGAAAGAGTGTTCGAAAATCTCCCATTACTCAAAAACCACGCTGAAACAATGCCCTTCAAATTCTGTTCTCTCTGAAACAGATGAAGAGGAGGAAACCCAATCCAGCTAATCTGTAATGCATTAGCAAGCACACTAACAGTATGTTACAGCCCATTAGTGGTTAACAATGATAGCTGATTTTCAGATGGCACAGATAGCCATTACAGTAATTCGCTCCAGCCTGCGTCAACTCCCCAATGACAACCTCAGCTTCCGGCCCCGACATTAGATCAATAATGCAAAACCTCCTTAAAGTTCTGCCTTGTGGTTTCATTTAAAAGAGCTTCCTTTCAAACTAATGATGCAGGTTAATTGTCTTGTCATCGTTTGGGAGTTTACAAGGAAGGGAACGGGGGCCGTTTTAAAAAGGAACGCTCCAAGGAATGTTGCATGTCCCCTCTGTGTGTTGTCTCTGTGTTCTTATTGATGGGTTTTTCGTGTCTTGGCTGACCACCAAATTGCTCGACTTGTGTGTGTTTTGCTTTTCACAGAGTCAATACGGTTAAGAGGAAACAGTTTGCCAAGGAAACGACAAGAAAAGCAGCTCACATCAAGGACTTGCAAATGCATGGGTCATCAGTCTAGTTTGAACACGCTTTGCACATTGGATGCGATCACATATACAGAAACAGACCATCGATTGAAGATGCTAATACCTGAAGCACCCACACACAAATACTTGTAGACCCCCCTTGTGAGGCCCATACTTTTTTTGTTTCCCAATGTGGGGTCCACACACACACGCGCGCACACACACACACACACACACACACACACACACACACACACACACACACACACATAGATATTCAGTATATTCAGCCGGTCAAACATATGGTCCATTATGTACAATCTGTCCATACCCTTGTCCCTTCTGGTTCCCCCCATACGGATCACCCCAGGGGTCGAGCCACCTCCATCGATTGCCACCGTGTATTAATCAGACTCTGGGTGGACACTACAGCCCTGCCATTTGTTAGAGGAGGCTCTCAAACAGGGTGCCATTAGAGCGTCACTGTCGCACATTATCCTGAATAAGTAATGAGAAGGCCGGTAAAGCTGCAACTTCCTCCCACATTAGGATAAACGACTTTCAGGCAGGGAGGAAGAAGGTACATTTATGCACGCAGGGAGAACAAGTGAGAGAGACGGAGATAGGCAGAGATAGACAGGGGAGGAAAAGAGAGATGAGCACTAAGGATCGGGGACAAACTAAAGTCTCCACAGAGAGAGAAGGGCATTCAAGATCAATTGCTGAGAGAAGATGCAGACTAAGTGCTTTTGTTAGGGTGAGAGAGGTAGAATTTGCACTGATTGTTCAAATACAGACAGACCTTGAATTCAGTTGAAACAAAGCAATTTCTCCAATACTGCTGCTGAGAACTAGGTTGTAGTATTCTTTTCCGGAAGCAAACCATTTCCAAGGTATATTGTGCTGGACCACTGACCTCCAATTATTGTCAAATCATCCAGTGTCCTGAAAACAGCACAGAGGTAGAACACCTTTCCAAAACCCATTGGCACTGGCTTGCACCTGATGACCTTTTAGGGCAGACATATTTCTATATGGGGATGAATTTGATCCTATATAACCTCATCCTCTTTGACTAGTTCTTTACCAACCTTTCCGTTTCTAACTCTAGATTTTGTGTATCATGGTTTGTACCTCTGGCTATCTATCAACCAAGGGCTCGATTACCAGCCAGACAAAGGCTTTTCCTTTGTACATGGGAATTAATGTTTCCACTAAGCCCATATATATTATATTAGGATTAATTTCCCACCTACCTAACAAATGTATCAGTGAGCTTTAAAGGCTGATTTTGTTACCTTCAGAGAGCGAGAGGCTAGGTGTTTCCACTTGGTGTGCTAAACTAAGCTAAGCTATCTGCCGGCTGGTGGTAGCTTTATATTTAGCATAATGAGAATAATCTTCTCATCTTACTCGACAAGAAAAAAATAATAGGTAAGTCACAAATGTATTAGTTAATGCCGCATGCGCCACTAAAGCACATCCTTAAATGCAGTGATTGGGGCCTTTAGGCAACTCAATTATTATATAATATTTGGGGCTCATCTTGTAGTCTGAGCTACAACCACTCCTTCACATCTTTATTATTTCAGTTGGTGCATTTGAATAAATAAAATTGAGCATATCAAGTAAGCAAAAACACATTTCTGCCTGCCTACTACATGCCCAGTGCACAGAAAGTGGGAGAAATGGGAGGTTAATGTGGCCATGATCAACCCACATTAGATTATAAACAACATGACTCTGGTCTGATTCAACCAATCCGTAGCGTTATTGTTTATTTCCTATGTAGTTTCATATCATATAAAGTCAGTGGCACCACGCTATATAGTTTCCAAAGTGCTATTTAATGTCTCGTCTTTTGTTTTGCTGCGTATTTCACAGCTTCATTTACTTCTGTGATGGACTTCTGATTAGTTAGGCACAGACTCTGCAAAGTGCTAGGAGACAGCCTCGTGATGAAGGTCTATATAAATAAACAAGACTCAATTTAAATCACTGTAAACAATATAGAAACATGATGTGCCAGCATCAACAATTTTTCATCTATACTTATATCAATTTACCCTTGGAACCTTATTTTGTGAAACCAGAGGAAGTTTTCAGTATGTCTGTCGTAATAAGAAATTCAAAAGTTTAATTTAATGTACAAATTATTGTGATTGATGCCAATATACGGCAAGGCTGATTCAAAACCAGAAAAGAGTGAGCAGCATTTTTGTGTAGAAATACATCTAACCAGACTAAATAACCTACCCAGTCTCACGGCATTTAGTGTTATAGTCACAACATTTAATCTATTGATTCGTGTTCACCAACACGATTTTCCCCTTTTTTTCGTGTCACACAGAACGATTAAAAAAAGCAATGTATTTCTATTGGTAGTATGTTTCGTGCCTGCACCACGTCTTTTTGTCCGGTCGGGTCTTGGAAGACCATAATGTCAGACTTTTTTTGCCCTCCGGGAGGAAAATACATGTGGCTCAGAGCCTCAGAATACTGAAATCTGTATTTTTGTAATCTTTTTTTCCTTCTAATTTGTTATTCTTTTCTAAATAACACACTGTTATTTACTCAAAAATAACACACAATTATCCTTGTTTTTATTTATTTGTTTAATTCTATAATCTCAGGCTTTTTTGCCATCTGTCAGGAACCGAATTTCAAAATAAAATAACCGGAAACAGACACACACCCACTGAACTGATTACCCAAGATCCTCAGCTATGGTTGAAGCTCGGTGATTGGATTGTTTAGCCGCAATGCACATTGGGATATGGTGTTAATGCGATAGGAAATCGGGAAAAAAAATGTTTGCTTGTTTTTCTAAATAAATGCATTGTAATACACAGTTCAGCTGCATTAAATATTACACATCTGCCGTAGTTATTTATTTATAGAGCCCTGATTAGAAGACTTCTAGGCAAACTGGAAGAACTGCCACCGAAACTGAATACGTGACGTGGATCATAAATATATCAGCAATTAAACAACATCTTCAATTTCTCTTCACACAATACGTCTCCTTGCAGTATCAACAATAATTCGGCTGACTTTTATATTTGATCCGATTGGTAAATAGGTTATATTTACACCATAACAGTGCACAGCTGATAGAAAAGGACTTGTAGTTTTTAAAGATATTACTGATTTTCTTTGAATATAAGAATGTAAATACTGAGTTGAAAGAATAGTCAGGGGTTTTGGGGGATGGGAGACACATCTATGGATTCAGAATTTCAATAGCTTACCATTAAATTACGGATATACCTTTCTGTCTGTGATGTTTTACAAATCAGATATTAATGTGTAGAAGTAAAACATGTGAAATAATATAGCAATATCCTATAAAATTATGTGAAAACATGAATAAAACTACACATCTTCAGATGTTATACATACATGAGTGTCCTACACTAATAATAAAACATTATTATGGCATTGTATGCTGTGTGTACCTTGAGTGCACCGCCTAGTGGTTAAAGCACTTTATTGAATACTTTTTTAATATGTTACATTTGGTGAAAAAAATATTAAGAGTACCGGTACATACAAAATAGGGGGAAAGTAGAAGGTCAATGATGGAAATATAGAATATAAAAAAATCAAGAAGATACTGTAAGTGTTCTCTACAATAAAACAGATTAGTGCCGGATGTACAAATATATTAATAGGGACTTTAGTCCCAAACAATAGCTGAGGATTTTGGGTAGTGTAGTGTCTTCGGCCATCCTAAACTCCAAAATGTTTTTCGGATTTCATATCACATTAACACCATATCCCAACGTGCATTGCGGCTAAAACATCCAATCACCAAGCTTAAACCATAGCTGAGGATCTTGGGTAATCAGTTCAGTAGCTGTGTTCTTATTATACATCCATGATGTGTATCGCAATGATGCTCGAAATGTCCCATATAGGCCTATGTCTGTTTCCTGTTACTTTATTTTGAAATTCACTTCCTGACGGACGGCAAAAAAGCCAGAGATTATAGAATTAAACAAATAAATAAAAACAAGGATAATTGTGTGTTTTTGTTGAGTAAATAAAAGTGTGTTATTTTGAAAAGAATAACAATTAGAGGGAAAAAAGATTTAAAAAATACAGATTTCAGTATTCTGAGGCTCTGAGCCCCATTTATTTTCCTCATGGACGGCAAAAAAAGTCAGACATTATACGATTTAAAATAAAAACAATAATCATGGCTTGATATTGAGTAAGAACATGTTTTTATGAACCCCACAGCTTCCGGTCTTCCTATACCCGACCGGACAAAAAGACATGGTGAAGGCACGAAACATACTACCAATAGAAATACATTGCTTTTAAAATCGTTCTGTGTGACACGAAAAAAAGGGGAAAATCATGTTGGTGAACACGAATCAATAGATTAAATGTCGTGACTATAACACGAAATGCTGTGAGACTGGGTTGAAATAACAAAGCTGCGGTGCAAAAGTTATTTGTATTTGTCCAATTTCTTTATTGGCATAACGACTTCTTGGACTAATCTTCCCAGTGTAAAGGAAGTAATGAATCAAAGCTTGGTAGCCTAAAAACACCATTGAGGCAGTGCTCTGTCCCGAGACAGCTGGAGTCTTTGATGCTAGCTCTTCCTCTTTCTTGTCTCTTTGTGTGTTTGATAGCAAGAATTGTTTGAATGCTGTTCAAAGCTGCCAACGTGAGTGGCCTCTTTAAATCTAGAAAATACAAACATGTACAAACCAAGATCTGTCAGGAAAATAGCAAATGATGGCTCCATAATGTGCAGCTTTCACTATCCTGCTGGAATGCAAACTGGCTTTGGCTTAAGTGCTGGTGCTTGTTAGCAGATATTAAGTGATGATAGTGTCTCTGCTTGGAAGACAAGCCTGTCCCCTGCAGGGCCAGGCTCATTCTCCGCTCATCAATAGACGGGGGTCAAACCATGGCACCATTGATGATAGCAGGAGGAGAGATATGCAATGTGAAAATATCACTGTGGCATTTACAGTGAAGGTTTGTCTGCAGGGTGAGGGGAGGTGTGTTAACCAACTCATTGTGGAAGCAATCGGGCAGACAGGCCTTTTCAGGATATTTTTTTTTTTTTAAAGCCCCTTGGCTTCCGTAAACATTAAAGGGAAGCTTCTTGTGAAATCTTCCCTGATGCTTCCCATCTTAAGGAGCCCATAATGCAGAGAGGATGCCCTTTGAACGGAGGAGGGGAGACTTGTCATGTTATGCTAGAGAAGCTGTTTACAAGAACATAGCATGCTTTTAAGGAAATTGGGGGCATGTGTCTGGGTCTCCACTATGTTCAGCACTATGACCAGATCATTAGTTTGAATGGGATTTTACTCTCAATTGAACTCTAGTTAATTTAATCGAACCTAAGAAAGAACTTTTATGGAAAGGAAAAGTCTGCTGAATCAAAATGGTTCGGTAGGTAGGGGTAGGGTTGGATAAGGAATGAATCATCAAAAACTGGATTTGTAGGCTTTTTCTGTTCAGCTCTTAAAAAAGGCAGAGTTAATGTTTTAATCATTGTATTTTATCCACTTACGAAGCCGCAAATGCTCTCAGGGGTGACGGATAAAGAAACCTGGCTGACGCACAGCGCTAAAGGACATTTAAGCTCTTTATTCAGGCCGCTCTTTTAATCAGCCAGAGATTGGAGGGCCCATCTCACCAACACAACACGTGAAAGATGCTTATTAGAGTTACTCAGCTAGACATAATGCACAAACAAGGGTATTGGAGATGTTTATAATGGTGCTTCAGTGTCAGGGTCAGCGTCCGCCCCAAATCAATCAGAAGAGTCTGAATCGAGGGAGTGCTTTACAAAGGGCGCACACCATCATTTATCTTATCATTTGACGGTTTGTAAGGTTGCTTTGTAAACAAATTGGAATGCAAATTGCATTTGTTTGCTTTTTTTTCTCCCCTCAAAGCTTTTTCGGGCTGATTTAAAGCACTTTCGTATCTTGCGATCCCTCACACACATGCTTGCACGCCTACGCACACGCACACATGGAGGATAATGTTTCCTGGCATTAGAGAGCTGGACAAACCTCAGATGAATGTTCTTCCTCCCCCGCCAGGTCTGATTTTCTCCCGGTTGTCGCGCGGCATGTGTGGACAAATCAATCAGGTTCCTTGTTCTTATCAGTCCCACTTATATCACCCTGCAAATAAATGACACCATTCAGGAGTGAAGATCAATAGGATATAAGGTGAAAGTCTCCCCACTTCCTGCCTACAGGGCACAGAGTTGGGACGGAGGATGGGACGGGGTGAGGAACTCACGGGGGGGGGGGGGGGGCAGACTAAACTAAACGGGTTTACTGTTATGTTTTCTAACTAAAGTGATTTCACTCAAATGTCACTCAATAACCACAGCTATGCAAAACGATGGAGAAATGGATTTCAAGTGTGTGAGTGGGTGCATATACGTATGAGTGTTTGTATAAGGTAAGCACATTGGTGGCTTGCAAGTGCAGTATAATTGGGGAGGGGCAAATAATTTTCACTGGAATATATTGAGATATATTTTATGAAAATACTCCAACATAAGTGTATCCTTTTCCTTCTCCAGCCACCTGTTCTACAGTTATACAATTCAGTTAGAAATAAAAACCAATCACAAGGCACATCGGCTCAAAAATACACCTATGATTGACAGCTGACAGAAGTGATTTAAAGGATAAGGCTGGTGTTATTAACAATTTTTCTCATTGTCAGATAATCCGATTTAAAAGACGATACAAACATTCCCTACCCTGTCTTTGGTCCTAAGCCCAAAGCCCAGGTGTTTCCACTTGGGACATAAAGCATCCAAAACTAACCTCAAATTCATAATTGTATTTTTATAAAGGCAACAATTACTCTTAAAACACCTGGGCACTGTGGTTATAAGCCAATTCCACTCACACTGGAATTAATAAGGAAATTGTTTTGGGCTAATTCAGTCTCGGAGTAAAACACGTTTGGTGCTCCAGTGATTATTTCCTGCTGCAGGAGTATGTGGAATCAACTCAAGATAATAATGAAGGAACGTATCATCCAGTGCAGCAGTGTGGCTCATTGATGTGTTTTAATAGCTTTTGGAAAACAACCTCTACAGAGTAATACGATATATTAGATACATTTGTGTACGGAACCAATATATCCAACACAATGAGTGCAAATCCCCACATTTCCTGAATCTGTTTTGAACAGAACATTGTTAAAGGGGCACTCCACTCGTCATAAAGAGCACTCCTTTCCAAAAATGTATGCTTGGAGGCTGCACATTTTAAACAGGAAGCTTGCTAAACAAACTACACGTATTGAGTATTAAAGACATTTACTAGTCAGAAATGCTAACTTTTGGAAGGATTCAACATGTATGAAAGATTTAGGGCCAGAATTGCATTTTTAAAGCTTTGTTTCCTAAATCTATATTTCTAAACATGACAAACATGCTTCAAAAGGAGCATAACAATAACCTTATGTTGTCTGTCTACAGTTTGTGGTTGTTCTGTTGTTTGTTGCAGCTGAGCTTTTGCTTTTGTTTGCGCACATGGCGAAAATGAATAAGCTACACTGTAAACACACTGGAATGAGCAATATGCTCCAAGATATTTGCAGGATGTTTAACAAAATAATTTTAAAAAGACGTTATAAGTGGACAAAGCCAAGGTGACTTGTGACAGTGGTCATCCGGTGCGTCCCTGTAAATATCGCCATCTGGCCATTCTTTAGTTATTTAGAGGGCCGGGCTGCCTGCTGGGAGCCCCGGCAGCCTGCTGGGTGCAACTCGCCCAAAACAACTCCTCAGCCGTCCCTCCTGCAGTAACACGCTGTGAGTCAGACAGAGTCCGGCCCCAGTCCAAGAGCCGGGTCTGCGTTTGGTTTGAAGTGCTGGTGGTAAGCCATAAAAGGGCAGGGATAAAAACTCTGAGCAGATCTCTCCCCATGATTCATGAATGACTAATCTTTAATGTAAGCCTCCTCAAACACAATTTATTTTATTATTCACTCGCTCAGTATGCAGCAGCTGGATTTCACAGCACCACACCCTTGATAAACTCTGTAGGGGAGGGACAGGGCTGTGTAGCACTCGTGTGGTTTGTTTTGGTTCTAAATGTTTGCTCTGAACTCATTTTTCATTTGCCACTTTCTCTGAGTGGACAACAAAGCAGAGAAATACCAGGTTGTACACACTGGATTTTAAAGATAAGAAAATAAAGAAATGCTTCACAATTGTAATAGGTATACAGAAGGTTTTGAAGGTCAGCAAAAAGGGGTTATTGGTAGGCCTGCGTAAACCGCTGAAGTGTACATTTTGCTTAGTATGGTGGTCAACAAGTACAGCGCGCCAAAACACCTTAAAAAATTATGCAGATATAGATTCACAGATGTGCCAAAACACGTGCAAACTTGACGAAACTTGAGCAGCGTTTACTAAAGGAGCTGCATAACCGAAACGTTGAAGAAGAAACTCAAAACATAACGGAAACACAGCCTTTTTATTTTTAATTCTGAGCCTTAGAGATGTCCATTCCCGGTAAAGTACCCTCTCACCAATTTGCATAGATTTGTCTCCATTAAAGTGGAATAATTGATTACACATTTCTTTTTGTGGAATAGAACAACGTGCAATTCCCAATAAATAAAACATTCCACACATAGCATAAAGATGAAAGAATTTTAAAGATGAATAAATTGTAATAAAATAACCAAACCACCACTTGATTTTACAGTTTGGTGTACGACAACACATGACAACATCTTTGTGCCATTCCTCAAAGTAATTGAACATTATTCATTTGAAAGCAGAAATAAGCATGCTGATCATAAATAATGATAACATAATTGATAAACATTAATACAAATGACTTTCTATTACTCCGTTTTGATCCTCTAACTTGTAGCATCTTATTCTGGCCATGTTAGTGTTATTTGCCTCATTATGAGGATGGTTTAAATAATTCATATCCTTTGCTCTCCAATGAATAGCACTGGAACAAACTGAATGTGTAGGTTTCACAGTGACAAATTAGAACCAATTATATTGTGAATATTTAGTATTCGGCATCAAGTTATTATTGTTACTTTTTATGATGAAATATTTTTCTATAAATCTAGCATGCAGTACAGTCTGTGTCCCATGTGTTGCTACCCATAATCTTTTAAATAAGTAAGTGCTGCAAATGGTCAAACTTCCTGTCTATGAACAGTAACGATGGCTACATAACACAACAGGCCCGAGTGCTTTTTCTTGCTGACAGCCACTCACGCTGGAAATGATTAACTTCCATAGATGGGAAGTGACATTCAACACATAGGCTTTAAACTAACAGGGGATCTTTCTGCACAGCTTGACTAATAATCCAAAACATCAACAGCTAATATCTGATTACAAATGTATAAAATAAATAGATGGAAAAAAGGAGGGGGGAAAGCCAATTTGTTGAATATATGTAGCCCCTGATGCCAAATGCAAACTGTTAACAGAGAAAATAGAAAATAAATTAATTCCACTGAGTAATTTTTTATTCAGTTTTAACTCGGGGAGTTTCTTTGATCTGGGTAATTTTGATCATGTAGCGGTTTAATCATAAAATAAGCCCTCGTTTTCTTACACAGCCTTTGGTGCTATACTTAATCTATCAAAAGATGATTTGAAGCTATTGTTCGGAGCTGTAGACACATCAATACTATGTATTTACTCGGCTTGCACTGAACTTAACGTTAGCCAGATAAAATAGCAGTTCATGAACTTTAAGTGTAATGGATATCAGTGGTGAAATTCCTCTACATGCTCTTCCCCCGGGAGGATACTTTGTCACGTTGGTTTAAAGTTCTTCCCATGAAACCAGGCAGCAAAGGTCGAGCCCCATCTTTCTGACATCATTATTTCCTCGCATGTCCGGAGCAGAAGGGGTTACATGTTGGATTACAGGAGGGGGGAGGTCCTTTGCTCTGGGTGGGACCGCAGAGGATACCCGGCTTCTTTTTCCCATGTTTTCCCCGGCCAATGAAAACACTGGAAAATGGCACGTTCCCATCAGCTAAACCGGGTGACACTTTGACCCCAGGAAAAGCGTGAGTAAATACCAAAGGCAAGGCCAAGAGGGGGAGGAGGTGGTTGCGGTGGTGGTGGTGGGTGGGGGGGGAGTTAAAGGGCTCTGAAATCTCACAAACCTGCCCTATTGTGGATGTTGGAGCGGCACCTATTACCAGCCACCTGTGATTCATTTAGGTTAAATCCTTCATTAGCCTTTAAAAGCTCATTTATTTTCATTTTCTAATCCCCGCTGTATTGCGTTTCTGCTTCTATTTACCTGTCAGATGCAATTTAATCCTTAAGAGGGTGGCCCTGGTTCAAAACCTGCAGGTGATACACGCTTTTCTCATTCTTTTTTTGTTATTTCTCTGCACCGCAAGTGCTGTTCTGTCTATGAATTGATCTCTACAAACACAGCTGATATTTAAAAAAAAAAATCAGGTCACAGTAAGGTGACATACCGGTATCGTTGCTATGAAACCAAAATTGTGATAGCGTCATTTGTGGGAGACAACATGTCATAGTGTTTGTGTGATTTCTGTGAGGCCTATGTTTATTTCAACCATTTGTTTTTTTTCCTGAGCCAGTACCCACTGTAGCAAATAACCAAATAAGATGTTATAGCATTCATGATTGCGGGTCTGACAAGACCAAAATGACATCCAGATGTTTCCAATTACGCAGCCCCAGCCTTTGGTTTGTTTGTGTTACTACAGCAATGTTGTAATCCTCCTGGTGTAAAAGCACATAGAAACTGATGACTGTTCCCGGGTAGTAAATCTAAATGGGATGGATGTAATCTCATTCAGATGCTGCAGTAAGTGTTTCCGTAGGTGTCAGTAATATTGGATAATGCCAATTTATAGTTTATTTGGAGGCCATGGCCCTACATTTAACTAGGTTGAAAATGTTATTACGCTAACTCAATAATTTGTGTTTAAACTCAGCCGTGTTATAAAGAATGCACATGTTCGGGATTTTTTTCATGCCATTCGTTTTGAATTTGTAACCCCCTAATAGTACTGCATCAAGTGTGTTGTTTGTTTTCTTTCATACGGAACACTCCAACAATTCAAACTACACTTCAAAATGCTTTCCTTTTCTCCAGCCTATTCTCCATTATTCATAAAAACTGTAAATAATATTTTGAACAAGGCATTTGTAAACTGTCCACGCAACACAGACAGAATAATATTCAGCATCCCCATAACAAGCAGTATATAGAAGTTATTTGAGGACTGGAAAACATCCCACGCCAAATAGTACAAACACTTAAATGTACTCTCAAAACCATTTCCATTTTTCAAAAGAAGATAATACCTAATGTGCACATTTAGGGCAACAATGGCTAAGCTTCAGGACTGAGGGCGGGTGGAAGTAGCCTAGGAACATCATGGATATGAGGCATTGTTTTCCCTCCTTTTGAAATCCCACATAGCATTAAATATCCATTAATTATTTAGGCTGCCTGTAACTTCTACAAAATTCATCCGGTGGGGACCAAATGCGCGTTACATTTGGCATTATTTTTTAAAAGTGGAAGTTAAGCTAGGCTAACAAAGTTCATTTAGCACTTGGTAGCTAGTTATCAAAGCTTGCTTATCTAACATGTAGGCTGCCTGTAACTTCTACAAAATGACTCCAGTGGGGACCGAATGCATTTAAAATGTTGCATTCCTAGCAAGCTAGGCTAACACAGTGCCATTTAGCACTTATTAAAGCTTGCTAAGGTAACATTGTTTATGTTATCTCAATACCTGCTAAGTCACACACATTCTTAACAAACATTTCAGTTTGACCTGAAATGATCCCAGTTTCTAACACACCTCCGCCTGGATTGCTTTGCCAAAGGTTATGTTGACCTTAAACTCCCCGTGAAGGCGGGTCGCAGTAAACACGTGCGGGGAACTCATGGAAGGTGTATCCTCCCAGAGAACAGGGGCTTCCTCTGGAGCTGCAAGCAGGACGAAGTGTTCTCTGGAAAGAAAAAAATGTTCTTGGCAATGAGTCAGACCTCTTCAAAAACCATAGGGGGATATCCCTGCTCAGACTCCTACACATGATCACACCCTGAATGAATGAAGGAGGGGTGTGTGCGTGTTTGTGTGTGTCTGAGAGTACACACCCAGGCATATGTGACTGTCTTCACGTAGGCTATCTGTTTCACAAATGCTTCCAGACTTTTCCGAGTTCAGCATGGTTTGGCTCAAACTTGTCAACTTTTATACTTTCCCTGTCCTTGAGCTGTTTGCCCGAATACATTTAAAAGCTTTCTACTAATGCAGGGAACAATTAAGTTATCAAATGGACACAACCATTATGTAAAAGGCGGGTTATATTGCCAACAATTTGAACACTGTCTGCTTCCTGGAAGTGCAGACGAAATGTCAGGGGCACAATATTTCAGGGCTATTAACTTGAGTGCTTTTTTATTCAGTCTCATTATTTTTTAAACAGCATAGGAAGTCACGGAAATGTAATATTAATTTTTACATGGCTTTCATTTTCATTCCTATGGAGCTGTTTAAAATTCAGGGAAAGCAGGGCGAGCAGCATGCATGTTTTATTCTGTACGTATCAAGTCAAAGTCAAATCTAAGCTTGCTTTGGCGGGGAAATAAAGATGTCGGGTGTTTGAAGAGGAGGAAGTCATCTTGTATTCTGCGGTAAATTATGTGACAATGGACATCATGTTGGAGTGGACCTGACAACACAGGGGTGTGTGCATTAAACCAGGGAGATTTCTTTGGGGAAACTCGTCTACCTACAAGCATGCATTAAAGCCACCTTTCTAGGTATTTATATTCACAGGTATACACATATAAACATGGTAAATATTCTGCCGATTCAACATTAGTGCCTAGAGAAAGTATTAGCTAAAGGAGGAAGAAAAATGGACTGCCAAAAACCGAGTGAGGGAGAGTTATTTCATTAAATCTTTATTTTGCAATTTCAAAAAACTAGATAAGGCCAATTTTGATCTACGAGAGCTCCCTAATTTAAGCCCTAATGAGAATTTTTCAAATGTGGGGAGCCTTATCTTGAAAAATGGCTGGAGACCATTAATAGTTTATAGGTTGAGTTAATGATAGAGATGACTCCTAATTGAGCTCTACAGAGCTTTACGATCCGGTGGTCGTTTTCACCGGCGCCAGGAATCTCTCTCATTATTTAAGATTCTGTAAAAAAAATAAAAGTTAGTCATAAATAATTTGGGCTTTTTTTTTTCTAGAAAATTACCAAAAAAGATCCAGCCCAACTTTCACAAATCATAATATTTCAAAATAGAGGAAAGAGTGAAGAAAAAAAAGATATGTATTTAGTTCATTCCAACTTAATTATGCTACTGTAACATAAGAAGACAGTAAAAGTCAAGTCTGCCCACTCAGTCTTCTCTGTTATGATACAGTAACCATGGAGATTTAATCACAACTTGAGCATGTCTTCCCTTCTTCATTTGGACTTTTGTTATTTAGCAACTGACCGGACGTTTATGCTTTCCACTGAGCCTGCATTTACTCTCACATATGCACACAGAGAGTTACCGTTGAAGCTTATAAATAGCCATGGCCATATCACGTCATCGGCCTGTTGCTGTGTTTACTGCCAACCAGCCAGTACAGTAAACACCAGGTCACCATGGCAGCAGTCTGAGCGGCTGACAAAACAGGGGAAACAGGAAGGGATTCCCTTACAGTCCAATGACGGCCCGTGGTGTCACGTGGATTCCCATCAACCTTTCCCTGGCACGGTCGTGGGCTTCCCCCTTCTTGCTAAAACACGCCAACTGGTCGGCGGTGAAACCCCCCCGAAACATGTGGAGGCTCTAATTACGATGCCAAAGTTCAAGAAAAAACACAAAATGGGGCTCTATATGGCTGTGTGATTTTATGGCGCTAACAGGACAATGTGGTTTCAATGTTGAGAAATGTGCTCAATTATTAACGGTTTGTGATTTACGGGTGTTAAGATTACAAATGTGACTTCTAAAGAGGGGAAATATAGAGAGCTAAATATATGCTCTCAAGTCAGACTCCAGCTCTCAGACTGAGGGCAGATTTCCAACATGGCAGATGGTGACTGTGTGTCAGTCAGTGGAGAGGAAGCGCTGAGCTTAAACTGAAGAGGAAGCCAGTGTGTGTTGTTGTGCTTGGATCCTACACAGCATTTCATCGCTGGCATGGTGTATAAATGAAATTCAAACACCCCCCTAACAAGCTCTCACTTTCAGCGCTGCTTGTTTTGCGGCCACTAACTCACCCAAGGCGATTCGGAGTGATGAGCGGGAAACAAATTGCAGCTAACACATTGTTAGATGTCAAAACAGAGTTGCCCCGTTGCCCATCATTTGTTTAGGGAATTAGAAACATTCTTGCTCTGTTACTAGCTTTTCTATTTTTGGGAGGAGAATAAAAACCTCAGCGGACCCTATGTAGATGAGGGAGGAGATAGAGGCATAAATAGACTTCCTGTTTGAACTTCAAATAAACAGAGCGCACAATATCACCCAGGGTCTCCTAATAGGGTGGATAGATCTGGTTCTGCTAAAGTGACATTTTGACTTGGCAGGGCCGTACATTTATGCTTGGCAGTTGCATTTGACTAGAGTACAAAGGATTTGACATTTACTTGACTGCCCAAAACAGTCTAGAGTTGAAAGTGTAATATAATGCCTACTTTCCACACAGTCTTCTTTTCCAGCCTGCACATTTTGGCGAGATACTTAAAATTCCAGAAATTAACATTGTTTTGTGTAACTTCAGTGCTCAGCAGTTCCGCGAGGATGCATATCTGAGCAGGGATCCCCAGCGGGAAACACATTCACCCAAACCTCGCTCAGATCAGTTGGTGAAACCCGCCGCAGCTGCCGCAACCGAGGGAATTCCTCTCAGAAATGTTTGCTTTTTTGTTCTAGAGAGGAAATGAGGGTGAGAGAGGCGGAGGGAAGTAGAGGGGGGGGGTTGCTGAAATTGAATCACCATAGTAACTTCAATAACATTTCTCTTCCCCTTCCTCCCGCTCTCGCACACACACGAGAGGAAATGAGTTTCAAAACCAAGAAGGCGCTTCGACCGTCATTTGTTTTTGACGCCTGCCAGGCAACAGAGACATCATTGACTTGATAAGGACTTAGTGACAGTTTTACTCCCCTGCTTCATATTACAGCACAGGAAGGCTATAATGCTAATGGTTCACAGCTCCTTGTTGCAAGCAATAGAAGAACATTATTGAAGTATATTTATGCACACACTAACCTAATGTAAATTCCACTTGCTCTCTTTCTCTGCAGTTTTGCCTAGAGAAGCATCCTGGGAATCTGGAGATGCTGTCAGTAGCCGGAGGGCCACATTTGACAGGAATGTGGCTGCAGCAGGAAGACCTGCTTTAGGAGACTCTGCAGAGGAGTCATGTACGGGTGAGGATCTGTAGATCTCACTGCTGAAAACAGAGAGAATGTCTATTTTAAACACTTTTGGTTGAGGTTAAAAAGTGATGGAATATCAAAAAATAAAGTAACTGCAAAATGATTCAACCAACAGCAGATTATTGACAGCTTTAGCATTTCTGAACATGTAGTATTGGAGAGGAATCATTCAAAGTATTTGCTTATTAAATAAAGTATTAAGCTAATATGGATACAAAACAGAGTAAACACCATAATAAACACTAGAAGGCATCGGCAAATAACCACTGTATGTACAATAAATCTTGTTCCTGTCAAATGTGAGGTTACTTTTTGCTCCTGTTCTATTAGCTTATTATTTTATGGCCTTCAAATTCGGCCGTTTCTCTGCCGTGGCACCAAGTGGCAGCCAGACAAAGTAATTGACTAGCTTTTCAGGAAAATCGAACAGCTAGCAATAACCTTTTGCTTTATGGTTTATATAAGGAGGTACAATTGTTTGGCTTTTTTTAATTGCCTGTACTTCGAGGTTTCTTTTAAGTTTGTGTCTTCATGGTTGATTGCTCTTATTGAAAGTGGCTTTGTGTAAGCTAAGAAATGTCGTATTTCCTGGTAATCAAGTTGGAAGAAAAGTTAATATTCGACTTGTGGCTAGAAACAATGACCTACTTTGGTTGAATGTTTATTACAATAAAAATACAACCTTAAGGACATGCCATGTTTTCTGTTTTATTTGACGTGACCTTAACATGGTGCAAAGTAAGCCAGTCAAAAGCAGACACATGCCATCACGCATATCCCATGTCCTCAGCTACAACACATGTCTGGTGTTTCAATAAATCATATAGGAGACAACAGGCAGCTGTAAATTACATGTTTGTCTGAGGCCCTCCACTGTGCAACACCTTCAGGATTCCTCATGGTCAGCTCCCCATGTCCCCAGCCCCAATGTGCCACTGGAGAGTTAAGATACCTGACACCACATGTTTCCCTGTGCAGTAATGACTGCTCCTAGCGCAGCTTTTATGGAAGCTGGCCTCTGGAGGCTCAGTGATCAGGGACATGTCCAGGCCTCAATTAGAGCTGCTGGAAGAAGCCTTACTGGAAGCAGCTTTTCGCACGATTATCACCTCTCTGGTGCTGAATGCATTCACTTTGTGCTGCAATATTAAACAAAAATTGCATGTGGGCTGCAGTTTGACATTTTACAACGAAATCCAGGAGGAGCACTGAGAAGAAAGAAGCTATGGGGGTAAAATGTATGAGCAGGAGGAGACGAGCAGTGGTATGAGGACAGAGAGCAGAAGAAGAGAGAAAACTGAGACAAGCAGAATAAGGAGATGAAGACAGAGAGAGGGAGAAATGAGGAAGACCAAAGGCATGTGGAGTTCACCATCACTTTGCTTGGCTGCACTGTGATTAAAGCGAAGGGCCCCTGGAGAGAGAGGCGGCTCTAGGCCTGCCCAGTCAGTTCTCTCGCTCCCTTGATCTCCTGCGTGTCGCCCACAGAAACATACCGCCAAACCTTCAGGAAGGGCTCCCTTTTATTGCACCGGGTCCCCCATCGGCTCGTAAGAATCTGCAGAACAAGCACAGATTGTTATGGCACGAGCTCATCTCAATTTAGAGGAAGGAGGTCTGCCTTGTATGAGCCGCTCCCTCCATCCCGAAGAAAGTGTTTTGATGTTTTAATGAAGATATCTCGTGCATTTCTGAAGGGTTCTTGTTACGCACCAACCTCCGAGATTAGGTAAAAAGAGAATTTTTGGCAAGTGATTTTCCCGAAAGTTTCTCCTTTAAAAAAAGGCAGGAAAGTGAAAATGAGCCTACTAAACCTTCATTAATCCCCTAAGGGGGCTCTACCCTCATTTGAATGAAATGCCTATTCTTTTAGAAAAATTGATAATCAGAACCTTGCAGACTGGGAGCTAGGAAAGAAGAGGTGGGAAATGAAAATGTCACTCTCAATCTTAATTAAATGCGCAATTCAGTGGCGGTGGGCTGATCAGTCCGTCATGGGCCCGGTCCCTCCCTTGACCTTTGTTCTTCTGGTCAAGTGACCTTCACTCCCTGTCTGTGGAGCGTCTGACAAGGAAGGAAAGCGCCTGAGGGGGGTGAGGGAAGAAAGGCCGTGACATTACACACATTCATAAGGCGCTGCAGCCGGGATAATTACACCGATACTCACTTAACATGCATTGCAGGCATGCCTATCGTTTATCAGCTGCATGACCTCTAGCGAAGGATCTCTTCCTCTGATCTGTTTCATTATTCCAGGGGGTTTTTTTTTTCCGCCTCCTCCATATAGCAAACGGAAAAACCTTTTGTGTGTGTGTGATCTAAAACAAGTGAAATTGTCACAGCTGGCTGGGAGGGGGGGATGTTATTCAGTGATGTTTTATACTATATTTAAATGAATTCCAGTTGGCCCACAGCTATTTTGTATTACTTCTTCTCCTTAAATACACTTATGCTTCTTTTTCAGTTTGCAAGCCTGTGGCCGATTAAAGCTCAATGGGGGGTTTATCGGTGTCACTCTATATTTGTCGGATGTGGGTTTAAGTGAGTAATACAAAATCTGGTTTCGATAGCTTGTTGCACAAGAGCGGCCTCTATCCAAACAACTGCTTCTATTTAATGACTGTTTGTGCAGAAATTCGAATAGACCACAGTTCTGGTTGGCTTAGAATGGTCTGAATTAGTGATCCTTTCAGTTTCATTGTTGACTTTTAGCCCTTTGAAGCTTTACGGACAACTATGCCCATTGATTTAATTGAGATTGTTGGTCCTGTGTAGTGTGGGAACATTTGATTTGTGGAAATAAGTGACACCCTTCACAGAGGCACTTCACGATAACAATAAAAATATGCCGAGGTTAGGCAGTTTTCACATCATGTTCACCAGTTTAACATGTTAGCACAAGGTACAACTGAAGGTATGTCAGTAGTAATTATCCTAAGTATCTGACAAACTAAAGAGTTGAACTAATGATACTACCATGTAAAATGTCAGGGGGTGATCCTCTGGGGACCATGAATGGGAATGTTTCAAGGAAACGCCAAAAATGTAAACCCCATGAGGACACTAAAGAAGTAGTCAGAGGATTAGAAAATTGTCAATCATCTGGATCCAAGAATGTCTGTTTGAAATTTCCCGGCAGTGCGTTCATCCGTTGTTGAGATTTATTTAGGTTTATTCCAAAGTGGTGACCCAGCCGAAACCCACAGAGCTAAAAACATTGTGACACTGAACACGCTCGGTGCATCCATCTCAACCACCTCTCTGCAGCAAGACTTGAATGTGATGTATAACTTGGTCGAGTGGTGAACAAATGTGTCTTTACTGACATTTAAAGTGATTCTCACTCCTGGCAGGAACATAGTGTAAATGCAGTGGAGAGTGCAAGGAACCAGCCAAACAGTGTGAAAGGGAGAACTGTATGTAATATAATATGTGCCATAAACCTGCAGCTGATATTTCTGGGTCACTTATCTTCAGGGAGCCACTCGCACTGTTCTAACCTGTCAGCTTATTATGTAACACATTGGCCGAGTTTACCCTATAGACTGTTTGTAATTTTCCGCTCGGCCTGCGTACTCCATGGGTTACGTATGAATGCAGGTGAAACTGACAGGATTTGAAGCAGACATTTCTCAGTTGAAGGGCTCAGGATGCGGATGAAACAGCATAAAGAAAAGTCGAGCTAACAGTGTTAGAGCCTAACTGTCCATTGCCTGGCAGCTTTCACTGTATTTTTGAACTACTTTATAGAAGGGCTTATGTATACAGGCGTCTGGTTGACAAGTAGGACACAAAGAACAGCTCAAGCTAAAGCCAAGAAAGCAGAAGTGTTGCCGAGAAGCGTGACTATAGACGCTCTTCATCTTTTTACCAACAGGCCTCAGTGCAGATCATCTGGCTGCTTTGAGGGTTAAAGTGCCGTTACAGTGGTTTAGCATGATTTCTGCGCGGATCAGAAGTACTTTATATCACAGCTTGACATACTGTGTTTAAGAGAGTTTGAATATGTTTTTCAACGCATTCCTTTATTCCTAGTCATTTTTCTTATTCGAAACAACATTACCACGCAACAGTAATCATCATAAATCAATCCAACAAACAGGAAATGTAATGGTGCCAGGGTGACAGTGAGTATTTTCTTTTACAACAAAGTGATTTATTTATTTATAGTGAGTGCAAGTCATGCTGCATGTGCTATGCAGTAGTTCCTGTTTGCGGTTGGACCATAAGTGTGCAGGCGGATTACTTTTGATGCTTCAAGAAAATAATAATTTGCTGAGTTTAATGTAGGAGTGAATGTCAAGAGCTGTTTTAAAATATGAACCGATGGTTATGCTCCATCCCCTCATGTCTAATAAAAGCCAAAACATCCAGAGTTGAGAAAGACACTGAACCTGTTATTTGTATATCCTCAGGCACATTAGTGGAGAATTGGTCTGTATGCTTTCAGGCACTTTCTCCCCTTGTAAATGATACGTTTTTATACAAGTGCTCGACTATGTGCAGACCGAAGAGACAGGAAGGATGGGCATCTGACATTTGAAGCATAAAGCAGCATTAATGACATGTTGTACGCTTCAGATTGCACTGGTTAAATCTCTTTTTACAGTTTTAACCATGGCAGCAGCCAAGCAAACACACTAAAGTGTGGTTCTTCTTGTAAAGTAGATCTTTTTTTCCATCACTTAAAACCCACCTGCTTCGTCTGCACCATGGCCATTAAACCTAACACGACAAGATTTAGTGGGGTTTCGCTCATTTGAAACTATTGCAGAAGCATTTAAAGTAGAATTGTAGCACCTGCATCTTTCTAGCTGTTCTGAATTTGTATCTTCCTGGGTTTTTTTATTGAAAAAAAATCAGCTAAATGTAAATTAATTTAATGTAATATAGAACTTTGATCACTTGCCACTGGTTAATCAGTTGAGATAGGAAGAACTATTGTAAAAACTGAATTCTTGGTTGGGGTTAAAAACTTAAAATAATCCCTTTACTGTAAGTCATTACCTAAAGGAGAGAGAAAGTCTTTCATATCCCTAATGGAAAGGTAACTTCACCCTGGGAGTTTCCCATTACACTTACCTTTAGATACAGCTCTGAGAGTAAACTACATTTTAGCCTATAGCCCCGGGGAAGCCATTAAACACACATTCTGGCACATGGTTATTAAAAAAGTGAAAAATGACGCCATCTCAGAGACGTCTGAGAGAGCTAGAGCCTCTGTCATGTTTATCATATCCATCTCTAACTCTGTCTCATACGGCAGGATGGATTCACCTTTTTGGCAAGATGCTTAATTGATAAGAAAAATATGAAGGTGTGAGTGGAAGGAGCTGGGGAAATGAAATCAAAATGGGGATAAAGGAGTGCCGGAAAGGGGGTTAAAAAAAGTAAATATTTGCAGCTCTCTATAAATCACAAAACCAGCGTGAAAAGCCATCCATCACAGCGGGAAAAGGCCTCGTTGGGGTTGAAAGGTCAAAGGGCTGAGTTATGTTAGAAGGTCTCTCCACTCCCGGGGGACACATTTGACCGGTCCCTCGAGTGAGACGAGGGTAAGCCATCGCTTTTCTTTACCAGAACTCGACCCTAGCGTTTCCAGTCAGTTGCTATTGACCATATACCCGGAATAAAAGGTTGAGAGCAAATGGCCCCAGCGTAACCCCTCGGCTCTTCTCCATCCTTCATCCTGACTGATAGCTCTCTCCGCCACATCAAGACTTTTAATCCACGCTCACTGTACTCCCTCACTTATATGTCAAAGTGAGGAAGTTGTGCTATGGCACTTTCCTGGTTCTTCACAGCTCCTTGGTCAATATTTCTCATCAGGTTGGGGGAAGACAAATGACCTCCAGAGCATTGACCTTGCCGCGGTTATTGGCAAGAGGAGACAATCTAAGGATTATAAAGTCCCTGAAGTTCAATTTCTGCCCTCGGTTTCACAGGCTGCCATTAAATATATCAATTTTACTGCCATTTAATTAGATCATTACTACATTCCTAGAAGCATTCCCAAAATTGATGTCCTTGTGTAATGATTGAAATTATGTAGCAGGCACTTTAGAAAATGTACAAAATTTGTAAATCATACAAACCGTGTTAACATAAGCTGGCATGTAAGGGGTGATTTTAGAATTAATGAGCCTTTAAATTTTAATTCGAAATGTGATCCTAATCTCCCCAAGAAGCGCTATCCGGGAGTGTAACACGGCGTGAACGCAGCGAGAGATAGTGGTGAAGAAGCAGAGGCGGCGTGACACAATCCACATGTAGCTATACCCAGGAAAGTATGAAGCAGAGAGGAGGTTTTAATTAAGCTCTAATGAACACCCCCCCCTCTAACTTTTTTTTTACATGAGTATATCTGGCCTTGAATTTTCATGCGTGATGATACTGTAACCACATCAGAGAGAGCTCTTCTTTAAGGATTCCTCCCCGTGTCAGAAGCCTCCTCCCTCCTCCGCAGGGCCGACAGTCTGGGGGGGGGGGGGGGGGGAGGTGGGGGTTTAGGGGGCAGGTTGTGCTTAATCAGCATTTCGAAGCCGCCCCACTGTCAATTATCCGAGGGCCGCACTCCCTCCAGTCTCCACACAGGTCAAAGTGTGGAACGTCTGGCGATGACATCACCCTCCCAGGGAGTCTGTGACACAGATGGAGGAGGAGAGCAACACAAAGAGCGCTTGATTTCTACATCTTGTATTTTTCTATTTTTCTGATCGCTTTGCTGCAAAAATACTCAACACTGTCTGTTTACCATAAAGCAGCGTCTGGGGGTCCGACGGTCACCCTGGGAGGCATTCATGTGTAGAATACAATTTAAAATTCCATCACTCAGTTCCAAGGTATTTTTTTTATATATTTTCCATTAGCTCCAGATGTCATATGAATACCATATGTAAAATTGTTTTGCATTTGTTATGCACACAGAGGGGACAATCTGTATGCTTTGCTGGCAGACTGTAGCATAATTCACTACTCACCCCATTGACTACTGAATATGAAACATGCGTTCGGTATCAAGCCACTTCTGTCACTGGGCCAGTGGATTGGAGCTGGCACGCCTGAGTTTTCTCGGGACTTGTAAAGAGACAGACTTTATGTCTTCAGACAGAGATATTAAGGCAGTAGATCTCATACATTACAGTCAAGGGAGTGGTAGGACTGCTTGGTAATTTCCATGTAAGCACCTCGTGGTTTCCCACAGTTTTCAGCAGCTCCTGGAGAGATAATCTTATTCTATAGGTCTGCTGTGTAGCAACTTCACTTTTGGACGCATTCCAAAAATATTTTGCTCATTAAAAGTCAGATGTGAGGAAAGCCAGACAGTCCAGCAGCTCTGAGAAAAATCCTCCCAATCTTATTCTGTGAACGTGGGTATGACATAAGATAGGGATCTTGGGCTTCCACTTGGCAGGTTGAGATTTAGTTTTACAAACAGTCCAGCTCTGCAGGTAAGACCTTGTTTTATTGGTTAAGTTAAACTTCAATCGAATCACATATCCAGAGTTCGAAGGAAGAATCTACAAAAAAGGCTGTCACATGTTATTCATTAATAGACTATTATAATATTTATCATCTTGTACATTTTATCAGGTTACTTTTACTCAGATGTGGGCATATAACACTGTTCAAATCAGCCAGTGAGCACTCTGTTTTTATAAAAAAAACTTGCTTTACAGGTCTGACCCATCTCCAGGTTAATCATCCTCACAGGTTAGACATTTTGTACGCATCTTAAACCACTATGTTGAAAAAGCGCGAATTTCCCCATAATGGCCTACCCGATTGCAATACATTCGTGGTAACACTTTTAGGTCTATATTTAATATTGAAAAGTACTACCCAGAAAGATGTTTTACTTACAACAGGAAATATAGAGACAAAGGTCTGAGGCTGTAATTATAGTTACATTTTTTATTAAATACAAATTGACTTCCTTGGCCAATCAAATATGGGCAAGTCCACATTTCTGATATATTTCTTAATAATGTAAACCGC
The DNA here is from genome assembly GCF_949606895.1 of Notothenia rossii. Lineage (NCBI taxonomy): Eukaryota > Metazoa > Chordata > Actinopteri > Perciformes > Nototheniidae > Notothenia > Notothenia rossii. The sequence continues at coordinate 7,715,025 of NC_136911.1, read as the reverse complement.
ATTTGACCTCCAGCGTGGTGAAAAAAAGGGGAAATTTCTGAGAATAGGGTCAAACTTTAGAAGCTCAACAATTATAGGATACAGGATACTTGCTTTAGGTTACAATGACTATTTACAAGTTGACATTGCTATGCTTCTTTACCTCCTGTGCACTGGTTTGCTGTTAAATAATCCGTCACACTCACGTTTATCTTAAATTTAACTTCCCTTATTCATCATTTTACCATTACCTGTAGGAATATGCCCTTTGCAATGTTTAACGCAGAACTACTTTTGGTCTTAACGCCCACCTAGTCAGAAGGGAAAAAAACAGTTTAATGTTTCACTCAAGCAGCCAACAAGTTTCTTCCCTCAGTATATCTCTCTTATCTATTCATTTATTCACCATTTATCATTTTTCAGCTTTTGCCAGTATACGTCTGTTTTTGCTTTTATAATGTAACACATTCCCCCTTCCTACCATCAGAAGACATTTCATCCAACAAGTTAAACTTTTACTACAAGTGATGAAATTCAGATAAGCTCCCGTAAAATCTCCTCGTTGGTGCCTAGTAAGAAATAAAATATCTCAATGACACATAAGACCATTTATTTAGCATAAATCTAGCTTAGCCTCCAAATGTGCAGCCAAACCTGGGCACATCACGGCACCAACCACATGATGTATGGATCACAAACTGTATTTACCATCTAAATTGCTTCTCCACAATGCCAAGATGATGACAAAGATTAATCGGCTAAAGAGGCCCACCTTCAATATGGTGGCACATCTCGGGCCACACATTTCCAACTTAAAGGCAACATTTGTATTCCTGAGAAGCATCTTCTCTCGCCTGCTTTTTGATATTACCGCCTGGAGACTGCGAGCAGAAGCCTCGTCTCCATGTGTGGGGTCCAATTCAACCATCATCCATTTCCCCCACTATCTTTTTATCATTACACACTCTAATAAATGTGCTGTGTGCTGTGTGACGCTGCATCATACATCAGACAAAGTGACCTGGGTCAGTGCATTGCCAACCACCAAGGTTACCCTCTCTTCCTCTCACTTCCACCCGCTGTTACAATGAAAGGGATAGCATTTTTCATCTTTTGTCAGTTGGAAATATTCTCTGACAAAGTAATAACCTCTTCCGCGTCCCTTTGAATGTCTAACAATGTGTCTTCTGAAGAATTTGACAAAGGTGTACAAGCCGCAGGGGTTGCGTCGTGGTTGTTTTGATCCGCCAGGTCGCCATTGACTGCTGCACTTCAATCGAAGCAGCAGGTTGTTCTTCCCACAGAAGCTGCTTTTATACGGGTTTCGAGAGGATTCTTTAGTCGCCCACATCAAACACAAATGGCATAATATCACAGCGTCGCGGTGCTCGAATGTGTGTGTGAAGGTATCGTCGTTGAGGTGCGCTGTGCAACCTGCACGCTCTCCTGCAGATGGAGGATTAAAGAACTTTCAAACTGGAGGCAAGCCAGTACATTTTGGTTTACCATAGCGCCTTGGCAGCGGAAACACACACACACACACACACACACACACACACACACACACACACACACACACACACACACACACACAGCTGGTCATTTCAGTGTGAGATTGTGTGATTTTTCAACACATGCGATATGGATTTGGCAGCGCATGTCCGGCTGTCTCCCAACGATCACTCATCTGAGGCGAGAAAATCAGCAGTGCCCTCAGAAACTCAACGCACTGATTGGAGCCAGATTGGAACAAGGCCTCCAAATCAAAGGGACATGCTCGGCTACATTGTTGAGGCGAAGCGTTCTACAGCCCGGGATTAACTATCCCGACAGTGGTCACAATGAAAGACCTCCCTATCTCTGTCTTTTAAAAAGGATGGCAAAGCTGAGACGATACATGACAAAGTCCAGCACAGACCAGCATTTAGACACCCCCCAACACCACTCAGCTCTAACAATGGAGCCACAGAGGAAGAGCATTCAGCAGACTGCTTGATGAATGGCCGCTTTGAGATATGTGCACTTTTGCTTTTTAATCTGCTAGACATACTGCTGTTGACGGGAATGAATAGTCTGCTCGTGCGCCCTAACGTATGTGTGTGCGTGTTAAAAGGTGGGGGTGCATCACTCCCATGGGAAAGGGTAATGACTATGCCGCTAATAGAGAATCATTATAAACAACTTTAGCGGATCAAAGAAAAGATGTATTCATTGAAGTCCAGGGAAACAAAGGATGACCAATACATCAGCGGGCGCCTTTCAACAACTGTCCTCGGAGCTCTCTGTGTCTCTCTGAGCGATGCAACATGATGTCTCCCGCAACCTTATAAATGTCCAAACCTGGGTTTAAGAGTGAGCTTGTTAACTTTTATAGGTGTGTGTGTGGATCAAGTCCAATAAATTACTATAAACTGTGTTTGCATCAGCCTTACATGGAAAGATGGCAACCGTTAGATTTTACCATTAGAAGACGCTGTTTATGGAAGCTGGGCATATGAAGGTCGAGCCTTTAATGTGAATTGGATACAAAGACCAATAAGATAAAGGATATGCTTAAGAGAAAGAATAAATAAGAGCCGAAATACAAAAATGTAGATGCGTACTGAAATGAAAATGTATTTTGACGTATTGGTGGAAACAGCATCCAAGCTTCCACATCTGGGTGGACTTCTTCCATGGCAACAGTTGAACGACATTTACTGTTAGAATGTTTTTTGCTAGAAAACTCACCATAGCTTCCATGGTGCGCATCAGACTGGAAAACACTTATACTATGTGTTTATTCCCCTTTTCCAAAAAAGCCAATACGAAATTAGATTTTGACCATTAGCCAACAAGAAATCTTTCATTTTATAGCATTGCCCTCCGAAGGTGGAAGCTAGTTAGCTAAACTCGCTAATGTTAACGCTGAATGGTGATATACGTCAGACAGATATTGCCTCCTAACCCTTACCCTTTTCATATCAATTATTGACCAAAGAAGTACAACAGTTGCAACAAAGACAAAGGATTTACTGATTTCTCTTTTTACCTTTCTTTTGGTTTCATTTCGTGGGAATGCTGATATAGCATTCCAACTACTTGTTCTGCTACGCACAAAATTCTTTATTATTATTATTCCGCCGGGTTATTTTGTCCGTCTTCTTCTCCCACATTCCACATCGCAGAAACTCTGTTCGAATATCAAAACATTCAGCTCGGTCGGGAATCGATTGCTATTACTTTTCTCATTCATAAGTTTCATAATTCCAGAGATATATCCCATAATTCATCACATTTTTAACAGGGAAGTCAATGGAGAAACTCTTCAGACTTGAAAAATCTTCATGTGACTTCAACTGCTAACTGTTCCTTCATACTTTCACTCAGAAAACTCATTCAAACTTTAAAATGTTACACATCTTTCAAACATTATTCATATTAAAAAACTTTTAATGAGAATCATACTTTTAGAAATATTAAACATTGTTCAGACCTTGGTATAGAGGCCTTCTTCAGATTTTAACATTATTTTGTATAGCGCAGCTCGTTAACACTAGAGTGTGTGATCTCAAAGCTAGAGTGGAGGACAGCTTGAAATTCGCCTTCATATATTTTTTTAAACCTGCCATAATTCCCAAACCCTACACTCCTGAGACATAATTTTTCATGAGAAACGTAGGAAAACATCTCGTAGCTTGAAAAATGAAAATAAATTAACCAAAATAATAAAACAAAATGCCTCTTGAGGGCATGAAGTGACAAAAACGTTCAACATTTCTCCATTAAAGCCCATTGTAGATTCAGGCTGCTCTTTCCTCACAGCAGCAGCTGCACACCTTTAGTTAATCTGCAAAAAAGGCCACATTATTAACCCGAAAGTACACAAAAAGCACACAGATGCTCAAGGTCCTTGAGATGCTTCACGCGTTGACATTTCACCGATATCTGTTACGGTTCTTCAACAAAACGTTCACATGTAAGAGGTTTATCTCTCATTCAGAACCAGAGATGGGGTCGTTACTAAAAAAAAGTAATATATTACATATTACTTTTTTAAAAAGTAATATATTACACTACTTCGTTACTCTCTACATAAAGTAACTCGTTACTTTACTCGTTACTTTACTTGCAGGGCCGGCCCGCCCCTCCCTGTAGGCAGATCACGCAGACTGCTAAAGTTTCAAATGTTCTCTTTAGTTCAGTGTCCATCGTCGCATAAGACTGATCCAGATAGCTCCTGAATGTTTTCCTATCTGACCATGGCTGTCCTCTTTCTCCTGCTATCTGTATATTTTGCGCAGTATATCTCTGCTCACGCTGTTGCGTCGGCGTGTTCTCCTGCGTGTTGGCCATGTGTTGCACTGGAACCCTGGAACCAGACTGAAACACACCAGTAAGACTTCAGCCGAGCACGTACGAACTGCGCATGCGTGAGTGGCAATAACTCTCCTTACCAGCAGGCGGCGGTAGTGTGTATTTGTCATTCAAAACAGGCAACAACCGGAAAACAGAGAAGAAGAACAGACTACGTTATATAAACAAACAACTAATACACAAGTTATTGAGCCGTTTCCGCTCTACATCCTGAACTCCTCCCTTCGATGCAATGCACTTCCGTTTTGGCGGACTGGGTTTGTTTTGCTAGCTAGCTCCGTTGTGCCGACAAAGCACTGATATCGCAGAGACAAAGAGGATATAACAATTACAACATGAAGAAAAGTGGTTCGGGAACTACGTGTGCGGTAGTTGGTTGCAATCACTCGAGAAAGCACCTGAACGAGTGGTTAGATAGAGAGTGCTACGACCACAAACCAGCACCCAGCACCCAGCCATGTTGTTCATTAAATACAGATAAACACAACAAATACTGCATGCATTCTATTTTTTAATATTATATATGAATATTTTCATAGTGATGTAATTGTGTGGGCTGCTTTTATATTTTAATTTGTAATACCTGTTAGGATTAAACATGTGATCTTTCTTGTTGAAGCCATTTCTTTAGTTTCCTCTCAACAATTAATTCATTCAGTGTTATTTATGTACAGTATGAGCTTAATATGAATGATGAACTGTGTTAAAAGAAATTGTAGCACTCTAAGGAACATATGAAATGCAATAATGCAATAACAGTGCAATAATGAAATTAAATTACATCAAACTTTATTTTCACTCAAACAGTACAGGCACATATGATATATTGCACAGCATAAAGAGATCATGTAAATTGTGCATTATGTAAACAACAGACAACTGTTGGCTCCTGTGGGCATGACCTAAATAAGGCAGTTTATTTTGGTTTTATGCTGGGCCACGTCGTCATGTTATCCTCCCAGTTTTGCACTGAATTCGGGTGGGGGAGAGTAACGCCATCTCCAGTCAAAGAAGTAGAATCGTGTTCCCAAGCTAGCATCACTGTTAGCATCGAAATCGCTGTGTTTACACCAGTGCCCGTCTGACTGTTTACATCGGTTTACACCGACAGACGCTGTGCAAAAGACTTCCGGCGGAAATGAAGTGCATTTGTGTAGTGTCATGGCGCTACCCGTGTTTTGGCGCGTAAACTTGTCTATAGCTGTGCGTTAGCTTCACCTTAGCATGTGTTCTTTGCAGGTGTTTGTTGAGGTTTGATTATGACCGATTTTAGTAAGTAACGAAGTAACGCGTGTCGGGGCAATGTTAGTAACTGTAGTGTGATTACTGAATTATAAAAGTAGCACGTTACACTACTCCGTTACCGACAAAAGTAATATTATTACAGTAACTTTGTAACGCGTTACACCCAACTCTGTTCAGAACAATGTAAAGGCTCTCCTCTCAATGATTACTGCCCATCACCATGGAAACCTTTGATCTCTGGGCCCAAGGACAGGTGTTATGATAACGTTGTTAGCTCAAATATAAACACCTGTGTGATGGAACACGATGATGTCATAACTCCAACTGACATGCTCAGAACGCCAGAAAACATCACATGATGGTTAACACTAGCCTTGAACAGCTCTACATCAAATCTGATGTTACGTAATGTGGTGTTACAATGGCAACGTATCCCCAATTATGGGGTGTCATCATATGCCGTTTCCATGGAAACGCATCCCTCGCCATAAAACACGATGTCTCTGTAAGGTCCAATCGTCCCCCAATCTTCACTTGTATATCACCGGTCCATGCCTCAACAGCTCCATGCCAAATCTGATATCTCACCATATGCCGTTTCCATGGAAATGTATCCCTTGCCTTAAAACATGATGTTGTCGTGATACCTATGCAAATGGTCTAAAACAGCACCAGACTTCAGATAATAGTTGATGGTCCGGGCCTCAACAGCTCTATATCAATTATGGGGTTTCATCAAATGCCGTTTCCATGGAAACGCATCCCTCGCCATAAAACACGATGTCGCTGTAACTCCAATGGACACGGTCCGATCGTCCCCCAAACTTCGCTTGTATATCGCCGGTCCATGCCTCAACAGCTGTAGCGCCAAATCTGAGATCTCACCACAGGCTGTTTCCATGGAAACGCATCCCCTCGGCATAAAGCACGATGTTGTTGTAACTGATATGAAAATGGTCAAAACACCACCAGACTTCAGATGGCAGTTAATGGTCCAGCCCTCAACATGTCTCTGTGCCATTAGTGAATTTTCCTCAAAAGCTGTTGCCATGGCAACGCATCCCTTGCAATAAAACACGATATTGCTATAACTCCTTTGAAAATGGTCAAAAAGTGCTAAACCTTCCCATGTGTGCTAACAGTCCAGCCGTGAAGACATCTACGGTACAGTTTTGAGTTTTTCAAATGCTGTTACCATGGCAACACAATGCTCTCATAACTTCAGTGAAAATGCTCCAAACGGCACAAAACTTCACAGGTTTGGTAACGATGCAGCCATCAACATATCTAAGCGTATTATTGGGTGTCATCAAATACCGTTGCCATGGCGACAGATCATTCGCCATCAAGTTAGTTAAATAGTGTGCAGTTCAAATATTCTTCTGCTTTTCCAAGCTTTTTTACTATATTTTCTTCTCTTATCACACATTCAAGCCCCCAGTGTTCATGTATCATTTCAATCTAAATTCTTCACTTTCTTCTTACACATAACATTTCAGCATAGCAATTCAGCGTCAGCTTTTCAGCATAAAGCATTCCCACTAGCAATTTCTTCAGGAATTGCATTCTCTCGTTAATCTCTGTTTTGCTTTAATTGACCACCATTTTTCATTGTCCCCACGACTTGAGTCTATCTCTGTCGTGATCATGATATAAAATCCTTGCTATACATCACTATTGAACAATGGTATTTGTGTGGCATTCTCATGTGTAACGGAAAAGTACAAAGATCTGTGATAAATGTTACCCTGTCAAGTGTTGATTTACAGGTCAGGTCTATGCATCTGTGCAAATGTGTGCACGAGCGCATGTGCCAGCATGTTAAGTGTGTGAAAATGCCTGTGGTCATTTTTCATCTCTTAGATTAGTTTGTGTGGTTATATGTGTCTGTGTTTGCAGGAGTGTGAGAATATTTCCTTCTAACCCTTGGCAAGTTGAAATCTATTTATTCACTTGTACCTTTTTAATCTTTGATTACCATGCGGCAGTTTTCCAAAATTTCTAAAAACGGTTGAGTGATTAAGTCTTATTATTTTCCTGCTGTGTCCTGTCCGAGCGCAGGGCTAACTGGAACCAATAAATGTTAATTACTTAATTATGGAGATAAGAAAATGGTCAGGAACCAAATTGGCAATGATTAATGCAAAGTCTGAAAACATTTTCTCTCTCTCTCAATGAAATTCAGGTTAAGATCATGCCGTGTCTATATACAGTAAACACATTCACACATTTGAAATTGTTGTTTTAACCTCGGATCTCTATCTCTGCTTTCAGAACACATCTCTTTTAGTCTTTTGTCTCTGCCCATTAACATTCAATTGAAAGTGGATGAATACCAACCTTAGATTCATCATGTTTTTTTTCTCCCTTTCCCTTCCCCTCATGAATTATGGAGCACCTCCCCCGGTACATTTAGTCGAGCCGCTAGTAAATTAAATGCAGTGTGCCGCCATGCCACACAGAAGCAAACGGGCCAAACCGGAATATATTGGGCTGCACTGTTGTGGCCAAAACATTGATATACCCCCCCCCCCCGCCCACCGTTTCCAGGCACCACCTCTCATAAAGAGCTAGATGGCATGTTTACTTAAATAAATCTTCTTTTATTCAAATATAATTTATAAAAAACAGCCCATACAATCCCCTATCAACAGTTTATTCAAAATGACTGATCAAGAAGTAATTCAGGAATGATGTAAGCATAGCAGCGTAATTCAACACAGGCCATGGTGTAATGCAAAGTATTTGACCTGGAGGCAAAAGAGAAGTTATGACTGACTTTTAAATGCTATGCTTCAGACATGATATTCACCTCAGCTTGCGGTGCACAGGCCCCATATTTCTCTCCCGAAGCAGGCATGAATGGGGTTGCTGGCCTCCTTCTTGCCCCCTGATTTATAGTGCTATGGTAGTAAAATGGCAGACTAGGATAACACGGGTGGTAATAAATGGCTATAAGACAGCGACTACCAGCTGTTAATGCTACTGCCATTAGACTGAAAAATGAAGGGTGCCAGTGATTTCGTCAGATTTATACGCTTTCTCTATTCCATGCATTAGTGCATGTCAAAGTAAAGTGGCAATCCATACATGAGCATTAATCGTCAGCTGTGCAATTTGGCTACGGCCAAAATATTATGCAGGATATTTTGAATAAGCGATGTCTGTATTTATCAAGCATTTGAATCAATCACCAGGATTCATGTTCAAATGTGAGGATTAAAACACTCCTTAGTGTGTTTAAGTTATTAAAAAAGTTTGCTACACAAAATGTCAGCAAAGAGAACGAATACTATACTGTGAGAGTAAAAAGTGGGATTATTTTTCAAGAGTAAAGCATTAGTCTCACGTAATTACCTTTTTTTAGTAGCAAAGAGTAATGCAAGACAAGATAAGGAATTAAAATGTGAAATGTTAACTTGGAACATTTACACTTTATACACAGGAGTTTGATGTGATATGTGTGATGATCCTTGCTTTTACTGATCTGTTTCATGTCTCTTTTTTGAAAGTATACTAATATTGTGTTATTGACTTATTGTTACTTTTAAATCGTTATTTTTCCATTTCTTTTCCTGTGCTGCCTTTGCCAATCTACACACCTTCCTCTGCATCAGCCTCGTTGTTCTCCCCAACCAATCAGCTCCTTCCTGTTCTCAGGGTTTCCCCGCCTTTTTTGATTGTCTACCATGGCCTCATTAGTTTCACCTGTTGCGCAATCAGTCTTGCAGTCACCTGACCTCCTGTCCAGCTGCACCTCATCCCCTCTTCTGATTAGTTTGTATTTAAGTCCTGGGTTTCTCTTCATTGCGTGCGTTGATGCGTGCGTGCGTGCCATAATCCCTCAGGATTCTCCCACATTATGAGGAATGTCCTTACTAGAGAAATTGCTTTTGGTCCTATTCCTAAAAGGACCTGAACATATATTTTAACCAGTGAGAACAGGTTTTCTTCCCTAAGACGCTTGATAAATATTGGCCAAATTATATTTTTAAAGCCAGCTCATAAAAGAAAAAGGAGTTTCATGACAAAAAAACAAAAGAAAGACATTCCATATTAGCAAAATGGGGTATTTTTCCTTTGTTTCATCAGTGGCCTTGCGCACTACTGGGTTTGGGGACAATAAAGAGGCACACAGCGATAAAGAAAAAAAGGATAGGACATGTAGGTTTGCTTTACATGGCCAAGGACAATTAGCAGCTTCATCGAGCATGGCCAACAAATACCATCCAGTCACCTCCCTCCTTCCTCATTTCCAGATGACTGGGCCCAAATTCTTATTCAGCGTTGCAGAGGACACCAAGGACCAATAGCTGTAAAGGGATGGGAAGAGCTGTAATTATGAAGGGATTGTCTCAAGTTCAATTGGCTTTGTACACACCATTTCATGCTAAACGGATATAAGAGGTGAATTACAAGTAGCCTCGTGACTAGACTGTGGGGAGAAAATCTCGGCTTCCTGATGTTAAGTCGGACGCGTAATTGAGTTGTGACTTAACTGCAGTGAAGTGCAAAAGTAGTCGTCATCTCCACGCTTTGTAACAGGCTGTGTTTATCTGAGTACATCTGCATTTAAATCTGGGCAGCAACAGAGGAATCAGAGACACTTTGATGTTGGGGAAAACAAAGTCTGCACCAATATCTGTCATGATGAATGAAAACAGGCTTTTCATGGTGGAGATGTGGCCCTGGAGTTGGTCAATCTTTAAGCATTGATTAAGGCTGTCTGTGCTGGTGAAATAGGCGAGATAACATTTGCAAAAATGGTCTTTGAGAGATGACTATGAAAGCAGATGTTGGCCTTTCATCTCTGCATCTGCGTGAGCCCATTACCGAGTTTCTGGGAAAATAATGACTGTGCCTTCCAGTATGATGAGCACTTTTTAAGTGGACCTCATTCTTCATGACCTATATCCATTGTCTTACCCTGTCAGCAGTGGCAATAGCACAGCCATTCATGTCCCATCTCAAATACAGAGTCAGGGATATTTTTTGCCATAAAGCACACATGCCACTTCAAACTTGATAGTGAATGGGTTCCTCCTATGAATTGTTGGATTTGCATGAATATTTATGGAATCTTAGTCGGAGTTACAGCATGTGAGGTAATTACATTACAGATAGAGGGGGTGGATGTGAGTCATGGCATATTTTACATTCTCATGTACAAATTGGCTATTGTAGTAGCTATATAAAAAAGCCTCTTTGAATTAATGGCTTTCAAATTAGCTTGGTAAGCAAATAATGAGATTTACTTTGAACCAAGTTAACCATCTACATGCTGCTGTATTTCAGTTTTTGGGGCCACATTCCACTTTGTTTATGTTAAAAGGAAAGGTACATTCCTGTGCTACATTCTCATTTAATACCATCCTTTTGTGCAGGCTGACAGGATAATGTTGCATTTGTGTGGATCACTGCTGATGATACTCATACGAGGGGGAAATCATCACTGCAAACTTCCCTCTAATGCGCCCATTACTTTATAATGACGCCAAGTGTTCAATTTCACAGTGGTGGCATGAATTTGTAATTACCACATATAGATTTCCCAGTGTTTCCTGATTGCGGGAGAAACATACTGTATTCACTGTCGCCCCGGGTCCAATAGCCAGATGTGGAATAGTCTCCAGCTTGCCAGCAGCATCCCTCCCAAATGAGCCTCAGTCGGCTCCGATGGGAAGTGTTTTCCAGTTAGCTATCTTGCAGCGATCAATACTCCACCTCCTCCCATAATGTTCACAGAAACCCAAACTTCTAATGAGGGACTTTTGTAGCCATGTTCCCCAAGCCCCGTAATGCATGCGGTCAATATGAGAGGATCTGCTGGATGAACTCGAGAGGCAAGAGCGGGAGAGAAAGAGGAACAGGATGGCAGTGTTCAATAATAAGCACTAACAATCTGGCAGGCTGGACCTGACCCAGATACAGTTTACCTCAAACTGTCTCACTGTGCTATCTCCAAATGTGTATCTTGCTTGATAAAGGGCTCCGGTTTTCTTAATCCACGCTGAGGGATGAAGCACATTATGCCTTGCCCCATTTTGTCAAATCTAGATTCGATTTTTGCAAAGGTTAATGGCTACGCTTGCAAAAATCCAAGGCAAAATGTTTAGCATGGAGCCTTTCTGATCACAAATGGGCTAATATTTGTGGTCCAAGTTTGGATGTTTCCTGATGACCTTTGTCAGAAAAGAGCTGATGAAACAGAAGGCGAAGTCGATGCGATAGGCAGACAATGCAGTTTTCAAAAGATGAAGGCCATCTCTATAACTCTTGTTACTGCGAAAACTTTCCACTGCATATCTGAAGCTTCCAACTGAATGGAAATGTATGTATAATTTTAAAAGTTGCATTAAAATGCATTCCCTTCTTGGTGATAAAATGCATAGGTTATTTTATAGAAAACTAGACTGAGAATATACAGCCATGCTAGCAGCTCTGAGGCTAAACACAGCTGTGCTTTGGGCTAAATGCTAACATTAGCATGCCAACATTCTGACGATAAAAACACTAACATAGCCTACTGATGATCGATGGGTTCAAAGTTCATCATGGTCACTATTTAATGTCCAAAGTGTTGGACATTATAATTTTGACCTGATGGTGGCGATAGATAAAGAAGTCATGGGACCTGTTAGTTTGATTTTACTGCAGACAAAAAACGTCTTTAGAAAATCCTTTGGTAAAAGAGTTATATCTTACCAATAAACATTTTCCTTCTTCAATCGACACTGCTAGCGTAGGTAAAGGGAATTATTAAAAGGAGGTTACAATTGCTCAAATTCGAAAGTTTTGACTTCAACCTTTCTTATTCTATAATTTAAATCACATTATGCTATTTAGAATAGAGTAGAATAAAAGCACAGTTCTTACTAGCTGTATCTCCAGCCTGTTGTCAAGAACGTTAGCCGATTAATAAAATCAAAAGTGCACACTGTCGTCAACTAATAGAGATTAACTCAGTGCACCTCAGAGTGTCCTTTTCCACAGAATAAATGAGGAATTAACAGCTCCTTCAGACAAGGTTCCCCACCGTTGTAAATGTTAAGCTGAGTTTAATGCAGCCAGGTTGATACATTTTGCAGGTCTTAGCGTATTAAAAAGAGATTTAAATGAGCTTCGTTGATCAAACTGCTGGAAGCCTTTGTTCTCCAGCCCATGATTTATTCAGAGACACCGCACTCGGACCGTCACTATTTTCTCTCTGTCGTGTTTCGGGCGTGCGTTTGCCGGCATGGTTCATTTGTGTTGAGAAATGCCATCTGGCACAGGCATCGAAAGCTTTGTCAGAAAGAGAAGAGAGGGAGGGGTTGGCCACAGGGGGAAAATAATATATCAATAGATAGGTGCAGCACCTATCTATTGACCTAAAAAGGGCTTGAAATGGACCACAGGCAAATTAGAATGTTAGAAAATAACCTCTCCCCTCTTGGAAGAAACAATATCCAGGAAAAATCCAGATAGTTCAATAGGCTGGTACTTTGAAGTTATACCTTTTTGTCTTTATGTTTTTGTCAGATTCATACACCAAATAATTGATAGCCGAATAAGGTGTAAAGGGGGGCTCTTGAGCAGCTATTGTAATGGTCCGTGCTCCAATTCAAGCCCTTCAACAACTCTTATTTGACACTATTACAGTACATCACTCTCCTGTCGCTTTTCAATGCAATAGACGATGTAAGGTAGCTCCCTTTTCTTCCTGTCTCTGTTATTACTCTTTGCTTGGCTGCCTGCCAATGGCTCGTGTAAACCACAGTTGTCCTTGCTGATGTACTTTGCTTTGTGGTGTACAAACAAAAGTGACAAATCCCCTCAAGTCCAAAAAGGGCCATTATCTACTGCTTCTTATGCGGCGCAGCATCCGTCTTTTTACGACCACATTATGTGTACTCACATGAAGCATGTTTGACTGTGGAGTGATGAATGGTATTCAATATGAAATAGATGTGCTGAAATGTGGCAAGGACAAACAATATAGCTGGTGCCTGCTATTGAAAATGTAAATCATTAATGTCAGGCTATGCTCATGCGGGATTACGATCCATCACATGTCCTATGGGACTCATTGATTATGAAAATAAGATTATTGGTAACGGAACAGCAATGTACACTATATTACGGCTAATTGCAGAAGCCATACTGTGACTGTGAAAGAGAATTGGGGTTGTACCGTTTCTAAGAGTTACATTTACATTTCATTTGTTGAAACAGCGAAGTCAATGCCGTTTACATTTGAAGACCGCAGAGAGTATGTACTTTTGGCTGACATTGTGAACATGTCCAAAGGAAAATGAATTCAGGCAGTTGCTTACATTTCCATTTGTAAACAAAGAGCATAAATCATGTGAAAACGGAATGGTTAATTGCTTTTCAGCTAACTTGTATTCAGGAGAATTTGGTATAAAGAGAACTAAACCCCATGTCCTCAGGTCAAATTGCTATATTTGGAAATACATGTTTCTTTTGGAGATCAAGTCAGGCATATGAGAATCTTTTCCTTCGACCACCTTTCCTGTTTCTATCTCTCTTTCCTCCTGAGTGATACCGTGTCTTCTGCCTCTGTGCACAGGTTAACGGAAAGTTGAGACAGAGTTCAATCAATGCTCCAAATTACCAGACGAAGGACGATGGAGCAGCCCATTATGGCTGACCTACTTAGGGTCTGGTCATAAGAGCCAAGCAAAGAGTGTTTCCAGCCATCCTTGGAAAGTCATGTTTGTCTTGTAAAACAAGTTTTTCTCATTACTGACCTGACTGGCTAAGGGAAGGCGGAGAGTAAGGAGCAGAAGCCACGGAAAAACGTATTAACAACTGGATCCAAATGCAGCCAGAGCATCATGTTTATTTCAATACATCATGGCTTTTCCATGCTACTTTTCCATTATCATGTTAAATGAAACGTTGATAAGTGTACAAAGTGACCTAACATAACCATGTCTTAGATCTTCTGATGCCACAGTATTTACACATTTAACACAATTGTAAAATTATGAACTTCTTGAACCTTGTGTCAGGGTCAAAGCTGCTTCATATAAACTCAGGCATGTGCTGGTGAAGGACAAAGACTCCTGGGTTGAAAGAAACACAATAGTTATTCCTCATCCTTGAAGTCTTTTCTTTCACAAGGACAAAACATATTTTAGGGCAGTTAAGCAAGTCGGTTAAGCTTACGTTTCGTACTAAGAAGTATTTGCTCATTTACACATACAGGATTTTCTCTATAGGCTACACAAAATATACTACTCTTTAACGTCATACTTGGTGCAAACAGTAAATATGAGATTTCACTAGCTGTTTTTGCTTGTTAGTTACAGCTGATAAGTTGCTGTGTACCAGTTAGAAATTAAACAAGAACATTGCTTTAAATTTTGTTTAATACATTATCAAACTACATACCTGCATATGTTGTGCAAGAAGGGAAAGCCTCACAGGGATGCAGAGTAACAAAGCGGAACAGGTCTTAGCGTTTGCTCAATTTGCCTGCTTCGATTGCGCAGCATTGTGTCAACATAAGATTCTCAGGAAAAGTTTGGGTCTTTGAAAGAGCTTTTGCAACGTTCATCTCCAAACTTGATGATGCTTAAAGATGCTTATCCACCAACTCCAGTAGAAGTTTGTGTACCAGACGGTAATTCGAAAAACACTGTGGCCCGGGATCAAATCCGGCACTGGATGCTTCCACACACACCTACACTCACACATGCTCACCCTCCACCGACAATATAATTATGACAAATGCAGTAAGATGAGAGGCAGTGAAGTGATGTAATAGGGTCAAGGAAAGTTGAGATGCATGCGTCACTAAAATTGCAAGTTATGCAGAGCCTGACGATGGAAGCCGGATGATAACCATCAAGCAGCTGATTGAGAGATGAGTAGGATGTTAGGTTGAACATGATTGACACAAATGGGCAGAAAATGTATATTGCATATCATTTTACTTTGAAAATAATTCCCTGTATGTAAACTGACATGAGAGGCATTATCTTTTTTACAATTGATGAAGGCCATGATGCCTTTGCAGTGTTTCAGTTTACATCTCATGGTACCAGTTTTTCTTAAGGGTTTTAAAGAATCTCCATACTTCTGTTTTATAATAAATGAAAATGCGAGAGAAGGCTCGCTATGCAACCCGTGGCTAATAAGTATCCAGCATTGAAGACATCTGCATCAGGGCATGCAGAGTGCATGACCAGCTGGCTGGTTGGGGGTGCAGGATGGGATTGAACTGTGTCTGTGTGTGTAAAGGGAGATTGCAGTGCCTCATTAGGCTACCATCTTAGAAATATAAAACCTCAGGCCATAGCGAGACAATTTGATTCTGGAGGATCATTGATTTTCATCCAAAATAAATTGATGCTCAAAGACGTCATAAACATGGGAACATATGTGAAGGCATGTGCACTGAGGCAAGGCTCAGTCAGTTCACATTATGCCATAACGCTTTTTATTTATGTACTTTACCATCACAGCAGCAATATTGCTTCTATTATCAAGGTTAATTGTGCCATTTTTCATGGTAAATACAGAAAATGCTATTGGAATGTTTTATGATGGAGTTCTCTGGATGACTGCAATACACAGGATATTGTCTAAGTACAAACTAAATTGGATTTACAGGAGCCTATATCATACAATTTTAATTCAACCCTATATTGTTTGTATGTGCTATAGAGCAGTGCTTACCTTGAGGCCATGTTCTATGAAACCAGTCCTTGTAAGTCATTCGGTGAGAAGCTTACTCATTCGTATGCTAATGTTATGGGTTAATATTTGTTCCTCTGATTTGCAATAACCCAAAGTCCACCTCCCCTAATAAGCCCAATGAATAATGCACAATGCTTATACAATGTTTAGAAATGCATATCTTTGGAGATCCCGGCCAACCTTGGGTGAGCTAATGGGAAGAGACTATTCTCCCTGGAGGATGTAAAAGAGGCTCAACAAAGCCCAGTAACACTCCAGCCTCTGTGATATGAGAGGTGAGGCTCAAGTTTAAAAACTCACAATGTAGTGTTTTCCAGCTGCAGCTTTAGGGATTAGTTTTGAATAATTTTGAAAGTGTTGGATATGGTTCTGTGTATTTAATTTGTTTAACTTTGGTAATAACTTCATATTACCCCCCTTTCTACCAAAAGGGCACCTGTCTATCAAACAGAGTGCTATGTACAGTGCGTTCCTGCAGGCGCTGCTTATCTCTCCGTCTTCTCTCAGCCACACTGTTTTCATGTTCTCTGCCAAGCTCCTCTTCTGTTTGTCCTCTGCAAACCGGCATTGGTGGTGATATAAACATAAAATGCTTGTAGGCTGGGATCCAAGCCTTGAAGTGCTTTAAAAGTTGTTAGCTGCATTTTAAAATCAATCCTGACAGGAAGGCGGTTGGGAGTGATTTAGTTCTGGACAGTCTGGACCCAGTACAAATATTTTGATCCAGCCCTTTGTAAGAAACATAATAGAACCTGTTTGTTGATGTGCTGAGTGCAAATTACAAAATATTTTTCAAATCAGGGAAATACAAAAGGACCAAGAATTGAGCCCTGTGGTATTCCATGTCTAATTCTAAGTGATGAGACACAATCAAACATTCTGGCATTCAAGAAAGACAAACAAACTTTGAGGAGATTTACATTTCACAACCAAGAGCTTCATTCTGTCAATCAGTTTACACAATTAGAGCTGGCTGCAATCAGGTCAAGTAGTACTACAACAGAGGACAATCAGCAAGACATTTTTTGTATCGAGGACAGCACTTTATTTAGCAAGCATTTTGCACTTCCATGAAAGATGTAGATGCTGTTGACAATTGCGTTTGCCCTGGCACAGCAGCAACATATACCACCATTATTTATAGTGGTTCAACGAACAGTTCCTTGTAGAGAAGTATTTATTCAAAAAAGGTCAAATTTGCAATTCATCACGGATATATAAAATAGACATTACATAAAAGTTAGTGATAATTTAATTGGAAAAACAATTGAAATGCTTACTCACTTACTTACTACTATATTTTGCATTCTTTCACTTTTCTAGCTCAATCAGCTGACTTGGGCATTCACACTTTTCACTTGAACTAAACACATTTTGCCTCTGCTTTCATTTCCTAATCTTTTTTATTATCAGATTGATGCAACCGTCATCCTATTTACTTTTAGGTTTTTCTCAGAACCACTTGGCCATTCATAAGTCTTTCTAATGTGATCTCTTTTCCAACATGAAATACATTTTGGGGGTTGGTAAGAAGAGAAGTGGAGGACGCTGTTACACGTCACCCTGTTTAATTCTTGCAGTAATGGGATAGAACAGATTGAATCTGTCCAAATGGGAATAGTTGACATGGGGACAGGACTGTGGTTGGATCTAAGAAAAATGTGATAGTTTCTATCCCCTAATTAAAGAAAGATAAGAACTTTTCCCAGTTAAAGCTGCTTAAGGCAAAACCCCAATGGTGTGCAGGTTCACTAATTAGTCAAGATGCTCTCAAAGTAAGAACCTTACTCCACGAATTAATAATTTTGTGGAGCGGTTAATTTTACATTTCATCAAAACTTCAATATGTTCACGAGGGCATGGTAGGTTTTTTAATTCCTTGTAAAGTCAGTGTTGTTCACTGTTTTTATTTGTATCAAAATACTACACTGGATCCATGATGGATTATGAAACAAGTTCAATCTATTTAGATAAGTTAGAAAAATCAGTGTCTACATTTCATAAAACATTTCAGCAGAACTAGTTCATTCATGCTTTTTTGCCCAGCATTTTCAGTATTAACGGCCTTTATATTTATAACCAGTCTTATGGAACTTGGCACTTAAATTACATTAACAATCTCACATTGGGCACTATAATAATATTTGAAAACCTGCAGTGAAACAGTGCCGTATCAAAGATTGAACATAGGCAAGCAACAACAACCCTGCAGCTCAGATTCACTATCTCTGTTTGAGATGCATGTTTTCATCAGCTCGCCACATGTTTACATCACATATACTGTACATCTCTCAGCCAGTGAGAGTTTGGGAGAGTTGGCACCGGCTCAGATGCACCCCCTCTCCTCCCATCAACACTCCCTCCTACAAAGAAACACATTCCGCCTTCCCATGGATACCCATCTGCCCCGGAGCCAAATTCCAGCCATGTTTTCTGGGAACGTAGCGCTCTGCTTAAGAGAGCCTCCCCTGAGAAGGCCCGGGCCCACCCCCCCCACAAGGGCCGAAAAACGCTACAAATTATTGAGGGAGCTGACACTGAAGGCTTTCTTTTAATGCCTGACAGGTACTGCTGGGCCATTATCAAGATGTTAATAGAAGCGCTGTGACACAACGGGGATAGAGAGGGGTTTCCAAGGTGTACATCTTCAGGGTGGAAAGGCCTTGTTGCATCAGCCATGTTTTGGCATCAAGCATTGTTGAATATTCATTAAGAGACACAATCATATAGAGCTCAGTGTTGCCAGCATCTACGTGATACACTGATACATTTGTATATCGTCTTTCGAGTGGAAAATAACTGAGGGGGAGCTAAAGAGAGAGGACATGTAGCATACGAAACGCTACATTCCTCATAGCGCTATCAAGCCGCCATGAGAAGATGTCAGAGAGGGTGCCTGAGGCTGCTCTGGTATGGTTCACCCTTATCTGCACAGATGATCCCTTCTGGCTCCGACCTGGCAAGCATCAGCCGGCTCCATAATCATCCCGATAATGAAAGAAGTGCAGATCAGTGGTAGAAGCACTCACATGCTGCCACCACACATGAGGCAGCTTTCTGTGTGGCAACAGGAAGCAATCACTCAAATGCATGTCCATAAAAACCAAAAGACAATAAAAATGTCTTCTTTTTTTTTTTTTTTAAATGAATGATCTCTTTTTTTCTCTCTTTGGTTCCCATTTTCGTTGTCTGATTGCAGTTGCTTTAAGTGCTGGTCAGTGGTGGTAAGAAAAAAAGTATCTGTTCAAAAACGTGGACTATATAGTTTTGAGGTGCCTTTATTAAACTTTTGTGGCTCTACATAATAGAGTGAAATATTGTATTGCACTGCATAACATTTATTCTAAAGCTGTTGTTGTCACCTTTCAAACAGCGATTATACCTAGAAACAGATATGCTAATAAAATTAGTTCCCATTCTGTTTGGTCTTTGGCCTTTTGCTGGAAATTGATAGCAGTCCTACCGAAGAGACAAATTCATTCCAATGAATTCAACAAGTAAGAACAAATAGATATAATGGATTAGAAACTACAGTATACATTTGTTTATGTTCACTTTTCTAATTTGACAGCATCGTGTTTGTATTTAGTTGAGCGCCTCATCTCTCATTGTGATTTCATATTAGCACGTGCATTGCAGCTCCTGTTGTACGTTAAAGGAAGGAGGCAATGAAATCATTTCCTGTTGTCACCGCACTGTTTGGTCTCCTGGCAACGAAACAGCGACATCGGAGAGGCCAACTTCTGAGAACTGCTTTGATCCTTGAACTGTGTCCCCTGATAGCCGTGATCTCATACTGTAGATGAAATGTTATATTAACTTCTTTCTCATAATGAAACTGTGCTGTCAAGCCAGACGCTCCTATTGATTGATATAATGAAACATTTTGTCAGTCACTGAAGTCTCAGACAAATCAATCAGTCTTGAAGACCCATTCATCTTGGATATCTGACATTGGCTGGCTTTGTCATGATCATATTTGCATCCACAATCTTTTGCATGATCTTCACATAAACCTCAAAGTGTTGAAATGAAAAGACACACAAAGCAATATATTCACCCATACATGCCTTCCATGATCCAATCTATGTCCAATAACTTTCCACATGTAAAGTCTGATATTGTGGATCCATACTCTCCATCTAGACTCACTGAAAACATTGTATAGGATCAATGCATTCGGCCTCAAGGCCTGAGATGTTCTATTAACAGTTTCACACAGCCATTTAAATCAGTGGGAGGAGATCGATTCCGAGTCATCCAGTGTATCGGTGATGGTTGCTTTTTACGACTGGAATGTTAGTATGAATAACACACTGACAGTCTTTCCTGTGGCCCTTTTGTCGCTAGAAAACCGTGTTACGGGAAGTGGTGCATGCTGCAGAATGTGGAAACATACACAAGCCGGAAGTGAGAGATGATAGAAGAAATCAGATGTAATGAGGGGATTACAAAAGATATCATCTGCAAAGTGGAGACAGGGTTCAAACAAAGTGTTTTTGGCTCTTTCAAGGATAACTCTTTTTAAAACTGAAAGAAAATCTCTGTCAGTGCCAAGAAACGAAACGCAGCCATGGGTTGCTTCAGATTGAGTTTGTTTTCAGGGTCAAAAGCCTCTAAAACAACATTTAGACTATCACATTCAATCTTTACAAAGGTACTGGAAGATGATTAAATGATTTGTGATCTCTAAGTATCTTTCATCAAATCCCATGGCTGACCAAACTTAAAAATGACCATTTATTGAAATGCTTTGAAGTATTTCCATCTAATACTTCATATATTATTAACACATGGCCAGCTACTAAAGTATTATGTACTATAATATTCGTGCAATAATGAAAAGGGTTTATTGTTTATAACTTTATATACTGTAATGTATGTACATATTCTAGTACTTTTATTTACTTTACGAGTCCTCAAAACTTCAAACACTTTATTTCAAGATAAAGAAAATGTTGGTGGTTTGATTAAACATTCAAAAAGAAAATATATACTATCTTATGCTAAAAGCCAATGTTGATTGTTTTATGTTTAACAAGATCACAGTCTACCCTTAACAAGATGTCTTATCATAAGGATTTGAATCATGCTTTGCACTGCAGTGTGGGAAGACCATTGTGATTTGTGACCAAATGACCACACATGATGGAGGATGACCGGACGCACAGGCAGCTGACTGTAAGGGCCTAATATTAGGACAGGAAGCCGGTGGAACAAAGAATAACTAGAGAGTCTACAACAATAGACGTCCACCCAGTGAGAAACAGAAGTGACTTCAGCTTCTGTTTGTTCCTCCATCATTCCTTGTGAGCGGTAATTGCGCAGTGAAACATCCTGTTTTGAGTTACCTAACTCAATAGAGTGACTGCTGCAATAAACAATAAGAATATTTCCAAAGCTGCGTAATGGAAAGAATTGCTGGGAAATGGGCATTGACAGAAGAATGTGGCAATTGAAGTTAATGCAGAAAAACAACTTTTATACTCCTTGTCCGACATCCACATGTTTCGTCCTAAATAAGAGGTCAAGCTGCATGGTTTATGTTGCTGTAAAGATGACAGCGACCAAAGGACATTATGGATTGAATTGATAAGATTCCAACAGGGGGGTAAAGGTGTGATTTATGCCAGGAACTTGCGCACAGGGTGGCCTGGGTCAGGGAGAAATCCGTTGGCCAAGGTTCTCTGTGAGAGCAGATTAAGTGTTGATACACAAACTGCTACCTAAAATACAGACTCAACTGTGGGAGCCGGGAACCAAGCCAGAAAGTGAATGGCAAATCCACCACGTTTTCCAACACACATAAGGGCCTACAATCCATGCAAACAAACCCAGGCTAAAAGATTAGAGACAGAAGATGGGGGGGGGACCAGTCTGACAACAGGAAGTGATGTAAAGAGGCAGGTGCTGCTTCCTGTTGCTGAGATACAAGCATGGAGAAGGAAGGAGGCTGGGATATTTAAAGAGGGGGACTAGGGATTTGGGCTAGCAGATGGTGATTCTCTCACTGTGGAGGGAAGTGAAGCTGAGCGAAGATACGAGGAGAATGGTAAAGAGTGCGGACAGGGGAGGAAGGATGTAAGTTGGTCCCAGGGGGAGGATGAGGTAGTGGGGTTATCCACCGGCTGGGCTGGGTGTGCTCAGTGCGCTCTCGAACCGTATGATCCAGGCAGGCAGGGTCAGGGAGTCAGAAGGAGTCTCTGCAACTGCAGGAGACTGAAAAACTCAAGAAAAGATGGAGAGAATAAAAGAGTCCAGGGCAATGGGTCATAAGGAGATGTGGTGATATTTTTTAAATGTACTTCCTGGGTAATAATTCAACCTATTGGGAAATCTCTCTTGCTAAAAGTTAGATGAGAAGATTGACACCACTCTCCAACTTCTGTATGTTAATAAGTAGCCACTTAGCTTAGCTTATTTTAGCTTAGCATTAAGACTGCAATCAGCTAGCTGGTATCACTAGGCCACCAGGGTGGGTGGAGGGGGTCAGGGGGAGGGACGCATCACTAAGCCACCAGGGTGGGTGGAGGGGGTCAGGAGGACGGGACTGAGCTGACCGCCCAGGGGCATAGCAGAGGACCAGGAAAGGATCTCGGGCGGACGGCCCGGGGGCAAGGCAGAAGCCGAAAAGGGGGACTCGGGCGGACGGCCCGGGGGCAAGACAGAGTCCAAGGTGGGGGTTATGGAGGGGTGAAGGCCACCGCGGACGAACTCAGGGGGCCGAGCATGAGGGAGAGGACCGCGGCCGGAAAAATCAGGGGGCCGAGCATGAGGGCGAGAACCGCGGCCGGGAAAGTCAGGGGGCCGAGCATGAGGGTGACCGCGGCCGGGAAAGTCAGGGGGCCGAGCATGAGGGCGAGGACCGCGGCCGGGAAAGTCAGGGGGCCGAGCATGAGGGCGAGGACCGCGGCCGGGAAAGTCAGGAGGCCGGGCTTGAGGGCAAAGACCGCGGCACTCAGGGGGCCCGGCTCGAGGGCGAAGACCAGCCAGCTCCAGAGGCCGAGCAGAGCCCGGTGTCGGAGCCTGGGATAGGCCTCGGCAGGATCCCCCACGGAAGAGGACCAGGAGTTGGCAGGACCCCCGGCGAGACAGATGATGGCGGGGACTCCAACGGAACAGGACAAGGGGTTGACAGTACCCCCGGCAGAACAGTTGTCGGCGGGACCCCCAACGGAACCGGACCAGGAGTTGGCAGGACCCTCGGCAGGACAGGAGATGGCGGGGCCTCCAACGGAACAGGACACAGGGTTAGCAGGACCCCCAGCAGAAGAGTGGTCAGCGGGACCTCCAACAGGACAGGACACAGGGTTGGAAGGACCCCCAGCGGAACCTCCAACGACCCCCGGCAGAAGAGTAGTCAGCGGGACCCCCAACGGGACAGGACATGGAGTTGGCAGGACCCCCGGCAGGATAGTAGTCGGCGGGACCCCCAACGGGACAGGACATAGGGTTGGCAGGACCCCCGGCAGGAGAGTAGTCGGCGGGACCCCCAACGGGACAGGACATAGGGTTGGCAGGACCCCCAGCGGAACCTCCAATGACATGGGACATAGAGTTGGCAGGACCCCCGGTAGAAGAGCAGTCGGCGGGACCCCCAACGGGACAGGACATGGAGTTGGCAGGACCCCCAGCGGAACCTCCAACGGCACTTGAGTGGGGACTCGAGAGAGGGCTTGAGAGGGAACTCGAGAGGAAACTTGAGAGTTGACTTGAGAGGGGACTTGAGAGGGAACTTGAGGACTTGAGTCGGCCGGTACGCCGACAGGACTCGAGGAGCTGGCGTCGGCTGAACAGCCAACAGGAGACGAGGTGCTGCAGAGGCGCGGGAAGGTATTTTGAGTGGGGGTGCTGAGGTGCTGGACTCCAGTGAACACTATTACGGGCACTATAGAGCACGCACAAAAAAACTCCCCACACGCAAACACACAGTAAACCCGCGACTGTTACAATGAAGGGTCGATAATCAGCTCACGGCATATAGGCAGCGGTAAAGTGCTATTTTTTACGAGTGGGGAGCAGACCTCACCTCCTCTAGGGGGGTCCGGGGGGATGTTCCCCCGGGAAGATTTTTTTTAAATATTGAAGTTAAAAGCATCAATCTGGTGCACTTTGAGAGCAACACTAAGAGATCTATGGATACATCTCTCAACACCCAGATGAAACACAACTGTAAGCAGATGTTCTTTTTCTTTATGGATATTTTACAAATCACTCCCCTTTCAAACTGTATTCTTGTTTTACTGCCCTATAGTATTTCATAACTGTTTTTCCTTTATTCTCTTATTTTTTTTATAACTATAATGATCATATGAAGGTGTGCCGCGGAAATAATCTTTTGAATAATTTTTGACCAAACCATTTGAGACCCACTGAGATAACTTAGACTAAAGTTAACTATCTAAACACTCAGAGAGTCCTTTAGCTCACCTGAGCCTCTCAGTCTGAGAGGAGTGCTCTACTCCAGCTTGTTGTGGAACAAACAGCTCCGTATGTCCGTTAGTGCAGCTAGCTAACCAGATGCTAACAACACGGTCCCTGCTGCTGGCACCGGTCCCTCTCTCTCTCCCCCTCTCTCACACACTGTAAATGCGCTATTTCCGCACACACACAGAGCCGCGAGCTTGAATGACACAAGCACACTTTTATTTCCATGCAACTCTCTGATTGGTCTGGTGTCTTGCCTCTGTTGCATTCACTGAACACGGGAAATTACAGTCCTGCCGTCCTTTCTAGTGTCTTGATGAGGTTCACGTAAAGCACGGTTAATGTATTATATTATTGAGGTAGAATTGTCCGGGGCTACAGAAAAAACATTCGGGGCAGGCCAAAATATTATTTTACCAACAATGTGGAATTTATTGGCTACATATTTTTCACAGATTATGCACAGCGGGAGCAGCAATAACCGTCAAATAATAATTCAGACAGGGGAGCGCCGCACCCCCTGCCTGCCGCTAGGGGGTGCTGCAGCGCCCTCAGCACCCCCCTTCCCGCGCCCATGAGGTGCTGGAGTCGGCCGGTACGCCGACAGGACTCGGGGAGCTGGCGTTGGCCGGTAAGCCAGTCCTGGAGCCGAAACTGGAATCGGGACCATGGCTACTGGGGCCGGTACTGAAGCCGGGACCATGGCTGCTGGGGCCGGTACTGAAGCTGGAACCATGGCTGCTGGGGCCGGAACCAGGACCGGAACCATGGCTGCTGGGACCGGTTCTGGAGCAAACACTGGGTGAGAAGCAGGGGCTGACGCCAGACGGACCACACCGATGGGTGTGGTATCAAAAAGGGAATTGGGAGACCTGGGTCTATCAGGATCGGGAAAACAAACCGTGAGGTAATCCAAAAGCCAGGCAGGTAAGAATTTAACCAAATCTTGATTATTCATCGTAAGCTTGCATGCATCTGCTAGAGCAGCTTCTCGCTGCTGAACCCTGACCGCTCCCATCCATCGATTAGCGCAGTCAGACAAAGAAAAGGTATAATCCAATAGTTCCTGCTTAAACGGATCTGCTGGGCCCATATCTCCGGTTCGGTTCGTAATGTTACGGTGTGTGTAGGAAGCAGGACCCAAATGCAGATTAAAGTGAAAAAAATAACTCCTTTATTTCAAGGCTAAACTATTTAACAAAGACTGAACAGAACACTCACCGCAGACCAAGTCATTACACAAGACGAACCGACAAAGACAGACAGAAATACAAGAACTTAAATACACACAAGACTAATCATACAAACAAGACACAGGTGAGGAGGGAGGAGAAAACACCAGGTGAACACAATCAGGTAAATTAGGGAAACTAACGACAGGGAACCACAGACAGATCTAAACAAGACAAAACACAACGCAGACAGAAAACCAAAGACATATCTAGACAAGACAAAACACAACACAGACAGATCGTGACAAAAAGCCTTAAATCTTGAAATGTTCATGGTGGCCAAAAAGGGGTACTACAACTACCATGGCCGTCTGTGACGTCATTGGGCCCAAAAACACTTTTCCCCATAGAGAGGCGAAGTCCCTCCCTTTCCCGGGGACCTCCAAGATAATGTATTGAAGTCAATGGGGAGAGAAAGATTATCTTTCGATCCCGTTTGAATTGTGCCACGAATTACTCATATGATGTTTGTCAATTTAAAATATAATTAAAACAATTAAAGTGTGTCGTGAAACTGTGAAGTAACTTTTTTTGTGTGAAACGCTCAATGAACTACATCTCCCGTCTCGCACCACACACCAAGATGGCCGTCACGTTGGCACATTTCACTCCTTTCTTTCAGAATGAGGCGAAAAGTATTAAAAGAGGTGAAAATCACTACTCTGGGCATGTTGAGAGCTGTACATACACACAAGGGGAGTTAGTCGGTTCCGTAAGAGCCAGCATGCGGGACCGGGATTCTGGGATTTGGAGTCTTTCTAGTTGCGTATTTTTCATAGTCTTATATTTCAACAGTTTTACGACAAACTGTGACTTTTTTGACATGGAAATTATAGGCTTATTGATAATTCATGGCACAATTCAAACAAGATCGAAAGATAATCTTTCTCTCCCCATTGACTTCAATACATAATTTTTCAGAAATAAGGTCCCATGGGTCGGAAGTAGATGGGCGGGACTTCACCTCTCTATAGACTTGTCTGCGTATTTTTTTATTTTATAATAATTCTTTTTTATGACATTTTAGTCAGTCCATGTTTGCCTTCTTGCACCACTGAGGCAACTTTAAAGGCTAATACCTTACATTACTTTCAAGCAGGCATCTGTTGCGCTAGCTAGTTATAAGCACTTATTTCAAAACAGCTCATTCCGTTCCTGGTGTTAACTTTCCATATCCAACAAATTGGCATCTATTACAGCAGCTCTGGTTGCCTTGCAACTGCTCCTTGCCAATTAAATACTCCAGAACTTAACTCCCCTTAAAACCGCAACTTGACAGGTTTTCTTCTCCAACCAGATATAACAGCTTCAGAAGTGCTAGCAGGTTAATTGTGTTACCCTTGGACAGAGGTAGGTCCAGTTACATATTTAAAAATCTATATTTATATCTTCTATAGAAGTATAGATCTTCTTACTCCTGTCAAGTGTATTTCTCAAAATGTCATACTATTCCTTTTAATTCTTAACAATGCACTCTTAGAAATGTGCGCACTTTCCAAGGTTTGCCTATTTCTTTCTTTACGTGTTTTCTTTTTTTTATTTGGGGAAAAGCTGTGCTGAAAAGTGTAATCAGCTTTGTATCGAACAAAAAGCAGGTGTGCAAAGCTAGCTGCAAGGGGAAGGAGCTAAGAAGGGGGTGGCGGTGGGGAGGGGGGCACTTCACTTTCACATCCATTTCACAAGAAAAAAACCTGAGGATAAATCCCCAAAATAGATTTAGGCTCAAAGTGGCAGACTCCAAGCTGTTTCTCTTTGCCATACGGCAGCTGTCTTCAAACGTCTGGGATGACACAGCAAGCATCCTGTTTATTGACTACCAGCAGGAAACGCTTTCAATGCTAACAATGTGCGCTCCTTGCTGCTGCCTCCTTTTTTTTCAACCTCATCCCTCTCCCCCCCAAAAAAAGGGGGTAGAGTTAACTTGAAAACGAGCCATCTAGGGAAAGCTGTGCATCAATATTCATTCATGCAGAACATGCATTGTCAAGAAGAAATAGAGACGGTGATGAGTGCTGCATTTATTTGTCATTTACCTCCTGGTATGCTAATATAATGAGGTCTGCACACCAAATAACCAAAGTCTGCATGAATACTGATTTTGTGTTTCCAAATGCAACTGGCACACAGAGAACACAAATATTGCCTTTGGGGTTTCATTTTTTTTTTTCCCTTGAGAGAATACTTGTGATAATAGTGGTCTGCATTTTCCTCTGAGGAAGTGAAAAGAAAATTATATTATTCCACCAGTATAACATTATTGCATTAGGTGTTCTTTTATACTTCAATAAGCAATAAATCTTTAAGCAAGGCACCGGTAAAGCGGTACAAAGGTAGAGCACATCCTGGCTTTATGGATGGCAGTTGTTGGGAAGTATGACAGTCACGTCTCTTGTTAGATAGCAGATGGACGGCCAAACTAAGGGACTGTATCAAAATGATTAGCGGGTAAGAAAAGGTGAGAGTTTAATACTAAATGTTTTGCTGAAGGAACAGAATCAGATTTTTTCAGATTTTATCTGCATTTATTTGTGCAATATGTTCTTTTAAAGAATAAAATAAGTCAGAGATCACATCGGGGCACTTTTGTGGGTTGTGCAGGCTAATACAGGTGTGTTTAAGGCAAATAAATACAATAATCTCTCTTTGTCATGGGATTTTATGTTTTTCATCAATATTCAAAGCCTTTTCCTACTCATTAAGGGTCATAACTGTGTATTTCAAATATTTACTCAAAAACCGTGAGGGTGTTGCAGGTTCTTTATCAAATCAATAGTGGGGTCCAAAGAAAATGTTGACCTTGAATTAAACAAAGGATAATTTGTGTACAGTCCCTTAGGTAAAAGAACACTGAGGGTCAATTTGGCTCCTTTTTAAATGTTCTCAAGGACAATTTGATCAGATTTTTTGCTTTAAACCATTAATATTTGCCACCTCTTGAGCAGGAAGGAAACAATGAGTAAAAAATATGAAAATGGTTAATGGGAAAAACAGAGATGTTATTCGCTTAAACATACTTTCCACAGCCATAAAAATTTCCACTGAGATCAGCCCTTTTCTACGATTTCTGCATTAAGCACAAAAACAGGAGCACACACTTTTAAGACGTGTATATAAAACAGCATGACTGCAAACAGTTTACTATATGCTGGCACAGGTTAGCACCACTACCTGGAAGTTCCCCAATGTAAACAACATGGTTTCCTAATAACATGTTTACTGGAGACTGGAGTGCGTCAGGTCTCGTGGGGTTGCACCAGGACACTGAATGTCTGCGTCATCTCAACCATAATGGAGCTTTCAAGTTAAGCTACAGCAGCGTATGAAGAAAACACTACACTGACATTGACCCGAGGGAACAGGTCTTGTATCATGTGACAGTAGGGGGTTTGTGGCCTTGACACCTACTGTTGGACGGGAAATTGGACGTCTTTGTTTGCAGAGACTCATATTTTCTGAGGACTAATTATTAGCACAAGGTTTATAGACTGTATCCTCGCTCCGCCATGATTGTGTTTCTTTTAAATTGTGCAGGATACATTTGAATGGATTTTCTTTTTCCATTACTATTGAAAGTGACCCTCTTTGAGTGGCATGCTATTTTCTCATTCCATCCTTTCTCGTTTTTCTTCTTTTTTCTGATTAATAAAATAGCGGGAGAGAAGAATGTTGGTCACAAATGTCATGGTTGTAATTAAGGAATGTGTCAGTAATGCTGTGTCTCTCCAGAAAAAAAAAAGCCCTAAGCTCCCTCTCTATGTGTGTGTGAATGACATTGTTTATGTTTCACTTATCTCTGGCAGATGTTAGCTGAGTGAAATTGAATTCCTGGCAATGAGGGGGAGAGATCACAGCGAGCATCCTTTTTTATGTCTAGGGACAGGAATTCTCCTGGCCGGCCTTGATCCCTTGATTGTCTGCCCTGCAATGTTGTTGGTGGATAATGACAAAGGTCGAGGGTGAAACAGGCTTTTCCTGAGTCACAGGGCCAAGGAACCACTGTCATTCTGTTGGTTTGAATCGGATAACATCTCAATCCGGCAGAACAGGGGGGGAAAACGCTTCAAATGCTCAGTACATGACACATTATATGCAGCAGTACAAATCAGCTGTGTAATTATTTTATTCAGCAGTAACAGGGCTGGTGAATTACAGGCTACAGCGGCTACTCGCAGGTTTGAGTAAAACACATATCACCCTGGGTTTATGTCTCTTCATATTTCTGCTTTTTGCCACATTATCTGGATGGACTTGTAAATCTTCCTGAAAGATAAATCCTGCAGTGATAAAATGTAGTCAGTCATCTTTATTGGATTTCTGAGACTGGTGTGAAGACGGCGAGATGAAATTGCTGCTCGCAAATAAAAACACGACAGAGCCCCTGAGTGAAAGGCTTTGCTTGCATGCTGAATAGCACAAATTTATCTCAAAACTCCGGGCTGCTGTTTCTGCTGCAGTCGAGCATTTCCCCAGAAATTGTTGGTTAGATGATGCAGCATCGCTTTACTGTAAAACCAATAGAGGCGGAGAAAAAAATAAAGAGAGTGATTTGATGTAATTTGCTGAGAGGCCGAGCTCGTGTGTGTAGGCGCTCTATTTCCTCCCTGTTTACCCCGAGCTGTTTCTCAACCCGGGATAACAACCCTGAACAAACATGACTATCAGCTGATATTGCAGCGGGGCTCCACAAGCATGTGCAGATGACACTCATTACCAGCGCAGGTCAGAAAGATACACACAGGCAGCGTTTACACAACAGCCCCGGCTTCGTTATGCTTGATTGAAATTTGTAGCCTGGGGAAATTTGAAATGGAGACAAAAAAATAAACCATGTCAATAAAAAACTTTAAAAAGGGGCAATTGAAAAGTACTTTGCAATATGTAAAAACAAAATGATGTAAGCCTGCTCAGTATCCTCAGATAACATCTGTCAATGTTACACTCACTGTTGCGTAGCTTTTGTTATGCAATCCACTTCTGAAAGATGACATAATACAAGGTAAAACGACCTACTGCCATGTGTGATGTTTACACTGGTTGCTATGCTGCTGTTGACGTAGTATACACACACATCATCCCATACAGAATCTGACATGCTCAAGATAACAAATCAATGGAAAATCTAATAAAAATCAAAGGGTTATTGCCTTTTTTTCACTATTTGTTGGGCTTTCATGCCTTTTTTAATATAGTCCTTCCGAAGATTGACAGCAAATACATGTAACAAAGGGCCAAGGGTTAATTCCAACTAAGGTCTCATCCTGTTTTAGACAACTGCACAACCACAAGGCAACCCAAACAATCTGGTGTGCCAATGAAGTGTGACATTTATTAGAATCAATAGAGTGTAACCGGTTTTAAAGGTCAGTTATGGGGACAAAGTAAACTGAGCCTAGCATGGCAGACTGCATGTTTTTGGTCATTTATTTAGGTTCGTACTTGGCTTTTGGCAACAAAAGACATGTTTTCTCATCTTTTACACTGTCTGTTTGACCATACATGTATTCACCCTATCCCTAGGTGCTTTACTGTAGCGCATTTCTTTTTTCCCCACTCTGAAAAAATCAAGATTGACTCGAGAAAAACTGCAAAGCTGTTGGTGGAGATACTCAAATGCGGGGATGTGTAATCGGTGGAGTGCACCTTTAAGTTAACCCCACTTTGAAAAATGATCATCACTTTAACAGACTTTTTTAAAAGTGAGCTCTCAGCAGATAGTGGAATGATGTCTTTGTCCGCCCTCGTGCGCTGGCTGTTCACCAACAGTCCTCAGACTAATTCTCTGCTAATGTAGATTCCGACTGCGCGGCTATATATCATCGGTAACCATGAATACAGCCATACGGTATTTATCTGCCCTTTGACAATACGTATGATAGGCCCTGGAATGGAACAGCAACAGTTGGCACAATCCCAACTTCTTTTGGCCACTTAATACATAATATCCTTTTACTGTAATAATTCATTCTTCATATCTTGTCTGGGCATCGCACGAATATAGCAGCTCCTGAAACGGCAACAACGAGCGTGAAGGTGCCCTTCAAGACGCCTGAATAAAACGCAAATTCTGTGCATTGAAAAAAAAGGACCACCAGAACTAAACCTGTTATGCTTTCAATTTGATCCCTTGTAGCATGAAGTTGACCCCTTTATCTGTGCCGCAGATTGAATTGAAGAAGCTGGAAGAGTCTGTGTGGAGGACAGTTATCATTCACGCTTGCTTTTTAGGGGGTCTCGGCTTTTAAATACACAGATAATGGGAGTGAGGAAGGCACATTATTAAGAAAAAGCCCGTGGAGCAGTCGGGTGGTGTCATCAGTCAAAGGAGACATTAGAGATTTAGATCAATCCTGTTATATAGGGAAGCGTATGCACAATATGGCTGATCTCCATATTCATATTTGTAACTCCGTGCACTGTCATTAATAATCCCAAAGATGGTCCATAAACTCAATGGTGTAGCAATGGAAATTCAATATGAGTGAGCGGATGGTGTAGGGGCCTTCAAATATGTGGGGGTTGTGATTAGGGAACACGGATGGGGAAGTGGATAAGGAGAAGATATAAAAGCAGCCACACATCGGCATCCCCACAGGAGAGCTTTTGGAGAGGAAGATGAATATGGATTCCCATTAGAAAGCGAATAGTTCATATCCAGGTGATTTGTTGCGAGGTATCAGCAGCTCAAATCTCCTCTCCCTCCTTCCCCCGCCGCCACTCCTCCGGTGAAGTCATTTGCGGAACGAGATCCCTCCAGACACCCCAGATTAAAATGCAGTAGAATGAAGTGGCAGGTGGCAATCACTCCCCCCAAGCTCCCTTCATCTCCCCCTTGTCCCAGCTCTTATTTTATTGAAGTATATATAAAAAAAAACACCTCCAAGAGGTTCCCGGTTAGGGCTGAGAGATTTCGTGAACATCGGTCACAACCTGATGCTAACGACGCCTGATGAAAGGGCGGGAGATGAAAATGCATGCAGGCGCCCGCAGCGAGAATCAACAACTAGGCTCTGTGACAAGACACCATAAATAATAACCAGCAACTGCTTGAGCAATTTTTGACAAATGCTCGGCGGCATGCCCTGGCACGGTTTGGTTCTGGGTAACGAATCTCACATAGGAGGGAGCAGCAGAGCTTGTATTTTGGGATGGGAGTGAAGGATGTTCTCGCAGCAGAAGAGGCATTGACCTGGTTTCCCTAAATAGGGCCATTAAATGCAACTTTACCCAATGACACAAGCAGCGAACAACTTTTACAAACTTTTCCCGTTACAACCGAAGAATGTGGATGCCAGTATCAGCTCAGGAATATGTTATCGTGCTCTCAGTATTTCAGTGAATGGCGAACCAAGGTCAACATGTTTGCACAAGGAGGAGATACGTCGAGGTCAAAAGTTTATCAAAGAAAATTCCCATTCAGCCCGGCACCCACGGATGGACAATGGATGAAGATGGAGATCACGACTGCACAATGCTGCTGACCTCAGTCCCTCTGCCACATTCACCCCTCCTTTCACCTTCATATCTTTGCTCCACTTTTCCGGGTTTTCACACCGAATCAATAGGAGCCGTATAGAATGGCTGACTTGAAATTAGCTGCAAAAGTAATGACAAAAAAATATCAATAAGTGTAGATAATGTGGCTGCAAATGTCTTCATTGCCATGACTGTAATGGAAAGCCATTATCATTTTACTGCTGAATTCCCCAACCAATTGTATTTGCAGTATTATAGCCTATTGCAGAACAGTTGTGATATTGTTTGTTATTGATGCCACTTTTATATTTCAGGGGAATTAACAAACGGTGAGATATTCTCAACCTTGCCAGTTTGTAAAAGTAGGCACCTCCTTTTTAAAAACATGTTTCGACACAAACCTGTGAGAGGAAGAGTTTATGTTGTTGCTTTTGCCCCGTCTTCAGTGACATGTCCCAACCGAGGCCCCTGGCAATCTATCCCATTCAATCCCCGTACTGTTTCCTGGCAGCCACGTATTGTCAGAACACAACCCTGGAGTTCCTCAGCTTTTGTAAGGCATTTGCACGTAGATCAGCGTAGATTAACGCGTGTGTGTGTGTTTATAGTGGGCCGTGATGATAATTCATGCCAGGCATCTCAGATATGCAGGTGTTTGCGTGTGTTTGCTCACGAGCGCCTCACCCTTTCCATTGCTCGGAACGAGAATTCCAAGAAAAAAAGCGAGGGGGCAAAGGTAAACACGGGGCGTACAGATTGATGAGTGTAAAGCCTTGTTATATAAGCCAGTGCTATTCAGCTGGGGGAGTGTTTGGAGGTTGGCACAACACAATTGATGTAGGTGCTTGAGAGACACCGGCCGACTGTCAAAACACCTGGCATGTTGCAACACGCTGCTTTTGCACTTGGATGTGTTCACATAGGGTTTTCTATAGCATTCTATTCTAAGTGCGTTGCGAAACATGCTGATTTCATAGCACTAGTAGCGATGAAAGACGCACGGAACTCTAACAAAACCCAGAGATGGGCCGGATCTCCCTCACCACAGGACAATCAATCCAGCCACGTGCGATTCCACTGTATTTTATAAAGGCAGCAGACTGAGGAGTTGCTCCATCACAGGTGTAGCTTAAAGTAATGGCCACAAGGCTTTTTTTTGTTGCGCTGCCAATTAAAGCCGCTCATTAGGGACTGATGGTGGAGCTGTTGTTAGTCTAATTAGTAGCTACAGGCCATGTTGGAGTCTCGCTGCTCTGGCTATGGCATAAGCTTTCATATGAACAAGTAATCACAAGTCCAGTCCATGGTAGCAAATCCTCTCAAGAATGTCTCATTACCTAACAAACGGTGCTGCAGACGTTTTATAGCATATTTATTGTTCCCGCTTCATTTTAGTGTCCTTAAACGTTTAAATACTCTAGTCTTTTTAAGGATAAAGCTCCCCTCCGTTCAGAAGTGTGTTATGGTTTTTTCTTAGACATTTCCTTGCTGTGCAGAGTTTGACACTAGAATTGTATCACATTAATCTGCTGGAAAGTTAATGAGTTCTTCTTAAATAACCTTAAAACTAAGGAGGTTTCACTGGAGGAGCCAGCAAATCTAATGAATGATTCAACCATTGTAACCGATTCTTTACCAAATAAAAGTAGCCATCAACAAAAAAAACAAATCTGAAAGTCACGAAATCCACGAGAAAGTCTGCAAGTTGGAAACAATGACAGCCATCACTTAAATTCTCCCTCCAAAGCTACTTAATGTAAACATTGGAAGTATCTACAGCTATAATTCACAGCCGGCAGGAACAAGCAAATAAATATGTCTGAGGAGACATTTATACCCTAATTCTGGGAATTTGGATAACCTAGTTATGTGTAAAACTTGATCATTCCTCAGTACGAGTAATGTTTTTAATTATTTCTCTGCTCAAAAATAAATAGGACCAAAGCGTGCATCTGTCTTCTTCCGGACATCAGCTGCCATCAAAGGTGTCCCCTCGCGTCACAGAAAGTGACAAGAACCATTTGGCCGTTAGATGTTTAACCATGTCCCTGGACACCAGCCGGCACACTTCCCATGTCGCTCCAAAGTGCGCCTTCTGTTTTGTACCGTCCCTACTCCCAGGAGCTGTGAGGAGGGAGGATGCAGTGAGGGGGGGAGGCGAGAGGAGCGGTGGACTAACAGGCAAACACTAAAGGTTACCATCCCCATTTCACATCAAATATCAAGGACACCAGTAATTACCGCATACAGCTGAGAGGTTCCGACACCAGCGTAGGGTATCTCTCCTATCTGACCTTGTAGTAGCCTGGAATGAAACGCTAGAAGCCCATACTGGAAGGGGTGACAACGGAAAGAAAACACTTGAAAATGACACTCGCTAATTGCTATGCTCCCAAAGTGCAGTATACCCTAATTGCATGTCAGGATGTGTCCAGTTTTCCTATCTCTGTGGCATGTCTTCTCAAGGAAATAGATTTCTCCCCGGATTTGATACTATTGCCTCAGCGCAAACAAGGCCCCGCTCCCCTCACCTTTTTGTCAATGTCACAAGGCATAATGCAAGTTAAAGACCCCGGCAGCCATCTCAATTGGATTACATTTATGTTGAAGGTTAGCGGGAAACACACATGAAGGAGCAAGAAGGATTAAAGAGGCAGAAAACTGGACGAAGACATTTACAGGGCTTATTAACATCCCCCTGTTACTCAGTGTTGCGTGTGGCCAGGGCTGGAGAATGAACCTCGGGCGTGAGTGTGTGAATTTCGGCTTTGTGGGTGGGCACGGGGCCGGGGCTGCATGTGCTGGCTTGGCTAATACGGAGTCAACCGGGAGAATTTGATCCTTGGTTTGGAAGGCCAGGCGCATTGTTAAATTCCCGGATTAGGCGGCTGTAAAGGGAGGGAATGTTAACTGTGCTGGTCAGCAGGCTTATTGAGACTGCTCTGAGCGGCTGTCACCCGCTGATAGTGTGAGATGCTGCAACGCCCAGCCGCGTCGCTCCCCACTGACCCACATATCACACCTAGGTACAGAAAGTCCCAAATAACTGTGCTAAAATCGGCCATGGCTGCTAATTAATTCTAACAATAGGTCAGCCGGCTGTGGGCTTATGACGCGACTGCTTTAGCTGAATTTAGAGCTTAGAACGAAATAAGGCAACTCCTGTGGGACACCTTCTATGATGTCAAGAGCAGACTCTCTATGAATAAATGATATTGGAATATGTTTACAGCTAAAGCAGATGGGGCAAAATGAGAATTCCAACACCTGGGCTAAGAATAGCGATAGCATGTATGAGGAGGGTGCGTGTCTTACAATGGGAGCGGGAAGTCTCCAACCGAGGAAGATCAATTAGGAACTCGCTCAGGTACCCCACGCGCTGTCACGGCTTATTTGGGTTGTTGTTGCCACCGCTGTTGTTTATTGAGCCTCAGCCATTAGGATTCGTTGGGGAAGAGGCGGTGCTGTGCTCCCCCCCATCCTCTCCTCCCACCCTCTCCTTGTGTTTTCCCCCTTGGGAAGGCAGCTGTGTCTCCAGTCATTACAGGCTGGTTGTTTGAGGCGAGTGGGCTGCTGTGTCTACACTCGGTTCTTCAGTCACTGGAAAGCCACCCGCTCCCCCCCATCCCCCCTCCCGTCCTGTGTTGCAGAAGGGAGGCACTGGCTTGTGTCATTGCTCTCTGGGGTATTGCCCTGGCCCTGTTTGTCTGTCTGTTTACCTGTCTGCCGGCGTATCGGTCCGTCTCCCTGTGTCACCTTGCTGCCGCCGCTTCATGGTGTCTGTCCGGGCGGAAGGCTTCAAAATGACAATGTTAGGGGCTCAGGGAAGAGACAAGTTCACACACTCTTCATTATTAGCGTCAACATGTTGAGCCGAGTCTTACTCAGTGCTTGTTAGGGCAGTGGCAAAGGTGCCCATTAAAAAAGGGGTTTATTGCACTCCACAGGTCACTTCATTGTGCTTTTCTTTACTTTTCTTTAGTGTTATTATTTATCGTTAATGATGGATAGTTCATTTTTACCGCAGTTAAGTACAATTCTGAGGTACTAAATAAAATTAAATTTATTTTGCAAGTGCAGACTTTTAAAACCTTATTATGCGCATATAAAATTAAATGCGTATTCATAGAGTAAATGAAAACGCCTACAGTATAATATGGGTCTCCTTAGCTATCGGAGCCAGCTACAACATTAAAATGCTGTTTGTTCAGCAATAATAATCCATATAATATGTAATAATGCAACACTGACAACCCATTTAGCATGCATAGTGAGCACATGTTCTTTAATCTTCGTCTTTTGTTGTACCTGTTACGGATAATAATTGAGTAATTGGGGTATTTAAAACATTAACATTGTTACTGACATTTTCGTTTTGGTCTCATTATATATAATAACAGAACTTATAAGTATCAGTAGGCATATAAAGGCCCGAATAGAACTGACTCATCACCTGCCTCTACTGCCTTGGACTTAAAACATTACTTTTTGCAGGTTTATGAGAAAAGGGTCAGACTTCACTCTGCATCAACGTCTCTTTGACGAGTAATTAAGGCCATTAGTATGCACAGTTTGTAGTGGGTATATTTGTTTATGTCAGTCTTAGTCCCTGGAGCCTGTGGTGGGGTGATGGTATAATTCACCACTCAGCCTGTTTCCCGGAAACTGCTGCTTGGAACAACAAGTTGCATTGAAGGGAAGTCATGAGATATGAGTCACTCTCAGCTAGGCAAAGGTATCTGCTGCAGGGAGGGGGGGGGGAGACAGAGTATCTCTAGCAGTGATGATTATCATCTGGTTGCTAAAGCAATCAGATGATGATGTACAAACGGGAACAAATGTTGTTTTTTTAACAAACTTAATGATTATTTCTTGAAGTGTTATATTGTAAACTCAAATGAAAACTGAAAACTACACTGTGCGGGTCACCTTAGATCAAAGTGTGCACTCATGTGTTTACTCTCAGAGAATATCCATTATCTAAGCTTGGGAAAATTGAGTTTAAATGAAAGGGGCTAACATAGTAGTGATTACGCCAAAGAAAACACACAATGGAGCGTAACAAAGCAGGGGCATAACAGGTTATGAAGGGAAACACAGGGTTTCGGGATAGGATTTCCTTTTGATAAGGAAAGAAAATGTGTAAGGCTTGAGGAAAGAGGGAGGGGAGGAATCTGGGAAGGGAAATGCCGATGACACACAGATCAAATAAATGACATAACTGTTCAAAGTTCACTAGCGTTCGCCAGCAAGTGAGGTCATAGTGGATAGGATTTGTTACTCTGGCAGCAGCCGGCCGTTAGCCTGCCCACTATCTGTGTCCTAATGTACAGACAGGCGCTGAGTCAACAAAGCTGGTGTTTGGAGTCAACCTTTAAAAGTCACGACCTTAGCAAAAGGTGCAGGAGAGCTGATGTGTTTCCTATACTGCACGGATATCTAAAGTTCACACTCTGCATTAG
Organism: Notothenia rossii; assembly: GCF_949606895.1. Lineage (NCBI taxonomy): Eukaryota > Metazoa > Chordata > Actinopteri > Perciformes > Nototheniidae > Notothenia > Notothenia rossii. The sequence continues at coordinate 7,676,141 of NC_136911.1, read as the reverse complement.
TTGATCAGCTCTCCTGACAAAAACACAATTATAACAGAGTAGAAGCTCACATTAAAGATTTTCCAAAGTTCATTCTTTACAGTGCCATAAACTTTGCTTTGATGAATCTCCCCCTGCATGTACAAGGAAGCAGTATCTTAATGTGATGAGCAAAGGCGTACTCATATAGTGCTGCTGCTCAAAGTCTCACTTCAAATGAGTTCACGATAAACTCGCCCATGTGAAACAAAGTATGTCTTCATACCTGCAAGAAACAAAAGCACTTCTCTTTCCTTAAATCCCTCTTTGTGTTCCTTGCAGTCGGATAACTTAATCCGAAACTGATCTGTGACCCAGATCTGTGGCAATAAACGAAGATCTCTGTTTGGATAAGCAAAAAAGTGGAGTCACATTGTTGACGATTGTGTGAGGACAAAGACCCCCCGGGCAGAGGCCTGGCTCCCAGGTCACAGGCTCAGAGAGAGAGAGACGTAAGCTCAGATAGCACACAGTGAGGGACGAGCATTACATTGTAAAACACAGATTTGGTAGGAGATTGGAAACGGGCACGAAACAACTTAGAGATTTTCAAATCCAGTAGCCCAATACCATCTGGGACAGATAGTAGGGAGTTCCACCAATGAGGTAAAACTCATATAAAAATGAAACTAAAATACTTAACAAAAGTAATATGAGATTGAATTTATGGCTAGTAGCGTTTTTAGGCTATTGGGATTGTGGAAACATTTAGATTTTAGGCACCACAAGTCATAAGAAAAGATCTAACTAAATTACAACTAAACCATAAATTCCAAGAAAAACAAATGAACACTTCCTTGTGACAGAAATACCATGTTTTCTGCCACACATATGAAACTGTGAGTCAGAGTAGCTTTTATTCATGCAATAGGAATGTGTCTATGTGCGATCCAGTATCAAGAGTCTGAGCATGGTGCGTTCATGGTCACTGTAACCCGATCATAACTCCCCATGCTCCCCTCCCTCCTCTTTCTCTCCCACACACCCGAAAGTTTACAATGAATACATCGCCTAATCAGTGGGTTGGGTCAGTGTTTATACCGTAGCCTTGTTAAATACCACCCCCGAAACAGCCAGAGAGCGCTGGTTCCCACAGAGGTTGGTAGAAAATAATAAAAATACTTAACATTCCTGCACCCTGTATAATGGCAGTGGCCTTTTAATGCAGCGCTGGCATTGCTGGAGGGAAAAACAACTTTCAGCCCCTGAATGCACCACCCTGTGTGAAACAATGACCATTGAAGTGTCATACACATTTTCCAGCACTTTTTTGATCTACTACTACTAAAGTCTCTCCCTGTGCGACTGCAATGTTCCAACCAACTCTTGATCTATGGTTGGAAGGAGTGAATGGAGCTCAGTTGGAGGCGGTACATGAGGTCCCAACACTGTTTGTTTTTCCAGAAATGACTATTTGTTTCATTTGAACGGAGAGAAACTCCTGAGGGCAACGAGAGTGTCTCTGCAGATAAGAGACACCGACTCTGTTGCCATTCACTTGAGTGATAACCTCAAGGCCATATGACACAGCCTCCATGCTCACTGGTAATTTTCTGTTGTCACAACACCACCACCATACACATGGTTACATACACTCAAAGTGCATCGCAGTTCATTTTAAATGGTTCTGATGCTGCCGTTTTACATTTCCCAAGGCATAACAAGGAGGGCTTCCATTATATCTTTAATCCAAATGCATAATCTTTTTGGATTTTATAATTGATTCATTGCATTTATGGGTTTCAAAGTCATAAAGTATGAATCTGAGGTTTACAGAATGATCTCAACACCGTCAATTGCAGCCAAGGAACCACTTTAACATCACAATAGCGGCACTTGTTACTACCAATAAATTGTGTTGTTGTGACATCAAGACCTTACAGGGATTGAATTCCGGCTGTGCGGATTGACCGTTTTGATATTTAACAGTATTTATATATAACCTATCCTGCTTGAAAATAAAACATGGGAATCTCACTTTAAATGTCGTTGTACCTCAATAAGAGGACTAAAAACAGAGTACAGCTAAGGTTGATGAGAAATAAAACATTAGTGCTGCAGACATTAACTGATAAACCAAAGTCACTACTTTGACCTGATGATGGCATAAAGTATGACATATTATGGATATTATGACAGCAACTTCCGACAAGTCAACCACAATGGACGACAATATCAAAACCAAATTGTTAAGATGCTGAGATATTTGAAAATCTCAAAGTCACTATGGCACTGGAAGGAGTCATTGTCGCTAGTCGATAGTCGTTTAAATATGAATTGTGATGGTCTGTTTTTAATTATGTTGAGCTGACCTCAGCATATTTAAATGCATGTATTCAAAAGGTCAGTGTTGAATAATATGGGATTAACGTGTACTGTCCCCTTATTAATAAACAAACATGCATAAACTTATAATGGCACTCTTTAAAGCTTAATAGCCAAGGCTTGTCTGCCTTAACTAAAGAGGGAAAGAAAAGTGTTGAAGCTTTTCCACTGTGTGCCAAAGTGTGTGTAGCAGTGATGAGGGAAGAACCTCCGTCATATCGCAGGTAGACCGTATTGATTTCCACAAACTGATATATTGGTGTGTTCTGAATGCAAGCGCACAAACCAATTCGCACACCTCCATCACCAAACACCACAAGAGCGTCCTGACTGATTGCTGTGTCCCATGCAGGTCCGCAGCTAAAACACACACACACACACACACACACACACACACACACACACACACACACACACACACACACACACACACACACACGGGACCCACTCTTCATCCTCAAGGTCAAGAGCTGCTGGGAGGCAGAGGCTCCTCAATGACGGCCTGATGGAGCTGACACCACGCGACCCATTGTACACACATGTTGATCTGTCCCCAGACGTGGCTTGACAGCGGCACATAAGGCCAACAACGCACGTTACCATCAATGCATTTCAATGAGAGGATCTCACCGTTCACGTTTGTGTGTGTGGGACGAGAAATTTAGCGGCTGGGGGATTGTGACAAAACTAAACACATTTGCAGGCCGGACAAGCCTCAGCCCTGTGGAGTATGTAATCCAAAACCAGGCCAATGATTATCTCCCCTCCCCGCGAGCGCTGACTCAATTCTGATTTATGATTGGAATGAATATCGATTTTCCAGGAGCTCTCCCCCCACCCCGCTCTTCCCTTCCATTTCTCCTTTTAACAAAAGAGTGAATGATGTATGTGCATTGATTTCCAATCAATTATTTTTATTCTCATTTTATTTAAGCTTGGACAAATTTTCAGTGGCACCCGCGGAGAGCGATGCATCTCTATCAACAACGCTGTACCTCATTGCTAACTGGCCTTCTGATGGTAAGCAGGGAAATAAAGAGCGGGCGTTTAAATCTGAGTCCGTCATCTCTGCTTATACATTGTTAGGCAATAAATCTGACTCTGCTTCTTTTCTATGACACTTACAGGCAAATACATTAAAAAAATACCATGTCATTATGCACCATTGGCACTGTTAAGTATACTCTTGTTATGTACCAAACTTCGCCCCAAATGTGTAACTATGGTGTACCTATTTTTGTTAAAGTGGATTAAACAAACCTTCATTGCCTTCTTAGAATTGTGTTAATGCTTATTGAGTGGAGATTCCTTCTATAACCCTCTAAGGACTTTTGTTTCTTAGCTTTACAACTTGTATTTTGTTGTATTTGAAGTTGTTTTACTCTGCAAACAAAACAAAATGCACCTGAGTCCTAGCCCTATTCAATTAAGACCATTGCATTTCTTTTTAATTAAGCAGATTTCTACTTATCTCCAACCAACAGCACTCAATAATTTACTCAAATGTATGACAAATGAAAGCAACAATACCTGTGAAATATTGGATTTTGTTTGCCTAATTTAAATGATTACCAAAATAGTTGACGATTATTCTTCCGAGCATCAAGTTCTCTGCTAATCTTTTCCGTTTCAGCTCCTGTAAAGCGTCCATAGAGGATGATGAACTCTGGGGAATAGCCTTGGTCTTTAAATATTCCCTGTACACATTATGGAAAACCATACAAGAGCTGGTCTCCAGAGCACCTAGGTTGCCCAGAAAAACCCCTTGGAACAACTCACTAATTGAGTTGACAGTGATGCATTAAAATGGGTCATCCTGGAATTGCTCTTTCCTGTGGCTACTGGCTGGGCGGGGATTACATAACGATGATAAAGCTGCGGACCTGGCTCTCCAAGATAAAAGCTGCCATGCAGGACCTCGCGCATTCTCTAAATGCTTCATCTGAGGCCTTCTGAAGGAAGTGATTACTGCCGAGCTGCCCACTAATGCTCCGGCGGGACCCGGCGTTGTACTCTGTTATTCATCAAACACAGACGGTGTAAGCCTTGGCAACTTTGGAAAATGCATAAATAATGAGTGTTATTGTGCAATGATAAGTTGAGGTGATAGAAGAAGTTTTTGAAATGGACTCTTCAAAGCAAAGTGTCCACTCAGTTCTACAGGGACTGAATGAATAGCCCCATTAGTGACATAAAAGCAGAATGGAATTCCTCAGCAGGGCCACTGAGGCCAGCTCCAGGCTTTCACAAGGCATCCCATCGCCATATGACTAAATCAGATGCTATGGGTGACAAATATGGCCTCACAGCTGAGAGCAGCACAAAGGACACTCAGTTGTCTGCTTGGGCCAGCAGCAGAAAATACTGCAACTCGTGAGACAATGTGGGACTTGTGTAGAAATGTTGTTTATCTCATCGGGCGATGGTGTGCCAGGTTCTGGTACGACTTCATTCTGTGAACTTATGGAAATGCAGCAGGAAGAGATGCCTCTGTGGCGCGTGAGTACTTCTGCAAAGAAGAAATAATTAGCATAAGTTGGGATGACGTAACAGAGTTGCAAAATATGCGATGGAATGTTACTGGAATGAAGAGTCATTCATGAGGGACTAAAGCTGGGTATCACCAGACAATAGTGGAATTATGTAAGGTATAATTAAACTATAGTGTAAATGCTTCTAATTACTTTGTGTAATGTCAAAAGTATACAATACAAGCATAGAATTCCAATAAAAAAATAAGTTTATAAAAAAAGTTTTTACATTTTGCTTGTCTCTATTTTCTACCTCTAAATAAAAACAACAAACCTCCTTAAACCCTTGATTTTGTATATTTGAGGGGAAAATAAATGTTCAGTTGTTGAAGAGGTTGCAGAGAAATTATTCTGGTCTGAGATGTTTTGGGAAATCACCATGTGTTTCTCCATGAATCATAATAACTAAACTGGGGTAAAACAAATCCTTTAACTTCTGGGAACTCCTTTGAATCTTAATCTGATGCATGCTCTTTTAAATACAAATTAGCTGATAAAAGCTTTTTTAACTAATGGCAAGATGCACTTGTGAAACCCTTACTTAGAAGAGAGTTCAACTCTGGTCTTTTTCAGAACTAAAGCAGAAGTCTATATAAATTCAGTCAGAGAGAAGTGAGGGCAAATGCTTCCTCTAAAGGCATACGTGCGTTGATAACACATAATATCCTGCCATCCATTAGTCACTGTGTCCCAAGACATGTATTCAGTTGCTGATGTCAACATGCACTTCACCACAGTTACAGGCTTGGTGAACTCCTCTCCTTAAACAGCAGTGTTGCAAGTGCTACTTATGACAAAGTTACAGAGAGAGGGAGAAAGAGAGAGAGATGTTTTCCACTGAAGAGGAATAGAACTGTTTCGGCTCACAGGCGCTGTCTGTGGCGAAACACGTCGCCGACAGAAAAGACTGCACGGACAGAGAGCCCATCACTCGCTTATATACATGCCTATAAATAACCAACCAATCAGCGGCGAGACACTGGAAGTTAAACGCGCCAATTAAAACGCAGAAGGAACCAAATTAAATCAGAGGCCTGCCCAGATTGGTTGACTGTGATATCATTTGCAAGCCCTGACGCTGCTTGACGCTGATTGGCTCATCGGATGCAGGCGTAATCCTGCCGTGAGTAAGAGGGGGGGTTAGGGGGGGGGGGCGGGCTTGGAGGTTTGAATAGGGAAGTTTGCAGAGCGCAGTTGTTCCCCATCCAGTCCAGTGCAGTGTTTGCAAACACCTTGAACGCAGAGAAGAAGAAAAAGCAGAAGAAGGGGGGGACTGACGGACGGACGCTCGGCTGTAACACTGCTGAAAACGAGCACTTCTTTACGGGCTTGCATCGCAGGGGACCGCTCGGTTGTTTTTTTACAACACATTTAACTGCAGCTTAATATTTTTTAACCCAACTCTGGAAAATGGATGTTCTACCCATGTGCAGCATCTTTCAAGAACTTCAAATAGTTCACGACACGGGCTATTTCTCAGCCTTACCGTCACTGGAGGAGTACTGGCAGCAGGTGAATATACATTATTTTCAAAGAAGCGGAACTGAGACGCTTTGCTTTTATTTCATAGATTACACCGCAAAGTTAGTGACTCGCATCATAACGGTTGTAAACACCGCGCACATCCTTTCACCTGACGCGATATTTCACGATCGGTTCCCTTATGAAGTTTTCTGAAGTGGATCAGTGTGTCAGTCTGACAGCTGGAGTCGAGACTCTGCTCCTCCAAGATGAATGGGCACAGAGTAATACAAGCAGCGGCGTGCTGCGTTTACTGCCTTGCTATAGTTTGACTTCTCCTTTCATTGGCTGCTTTCAGGGCATGAGTGCTGGTTTCACTAGAAGGAAGTAGGATTTCAAACACGTCGGCAGTTAATTCAAAATGTTAGAAGCGCGTTGGCTCAGGATCAGCTCTAAATATGAGCCAATGATTTACTTTTTACAACATGATTCAGTCGGTCTGTTTTGCCACAGTCTCAAAACCAACATCAGCTTTCCATTTGATATTGTTTCAGCTTTATCATTTGTTTTTCTAAGCCATAATATCCTTAAAAACTCATCATTCTTGAATTTGAATGTGCTCCACAACATGGCACTATTAAATGTCAGCCAGGGCCAATTCCTGCTTGCATGAGTAGGCACTAGCACAGCTGGAAAATATGTTGTTGGGCTGCAGGAGCCTGGAGGGAAATATTTTCTTTTACATCTGCCCTGTCAAAGCTGCTGTCTAATGAATGGCCCCTTGCTTTTCAACTTAAATGGCCCTCTGAAGTCAAATATCTTGTGGAGTGGCTGCCACTGAGGAAGGATGTGATTGCATGTCATAGGTTTGCATGAGGAAAAGCATCTGCATGGCTCATGTTGGAGGAAGGAGGGGAGGGGGGGGGAGTTGAGCGGCTTCCTTAAAAGGACTTTAGATTTGTTCAGTGAGTCATGCAAGTGTTGAAATGACAAAGCAAGTTTAGTGTTAGGCTGAACTCAGGTGCAGGAGGATTGGAGTTCAGAGGGGATGACAGATCAGGTCTGCTTACATGACATGAAGCTGAGGTGGGTGGGCACATGTGGTGATGTTTGAGATGAGCCCTTATTATGAAAAGCAGTAAATCAGTGACTCTAGGCATGTGCAATGCAAATACATTACATTTATTTTCGAGTTGATTCATATAAACCCAAGATAATGTGTTTTATTTTATTTTATCAGAAACAATCAAAACCAAAGATAATGTCATTAAACATTAAATGAATGCAAACAAGCAGCCGAATCTTCTTTTGAGAAGCTGAAACCAGCGAATATTTGGCTTTTTTGCTTTAAAACGATTGATTATCTTTCCATCCATTAATCTTAACAGCTGTTATATCTAAACCTGCTCATTACAAGTATGAGCCTAAGAGTACACTAACGATAAGTGCTGTAATTGCTACTATTTCCTGTTTAATGTTTCCTGCTGTAAGCACTTAACAAATATTACACCACACTAGGCATTTTGGGTATGTGCACATGCATCATTTAGAAGGGTTTCCCACACAGAAGCAATTTGCTGGTGTGAATGAAAATCCTCTCTTTAGGGTTTGTTGTAACTCGTTTTTTTTCAATCTTCTCATTCGACCAGACATGCTTGGAGTTGGAGCGCTACCTTCAGAGCGAGCCTTACGTCTCCACGGCAGAACTCAAGTTCGACAGCCAGGAGGACCTCTGGAGCAAGTTGATCTTGGTCTGCGGGGACAAGGCCAAGGCCGAGTCCGACCCAAAGCTGCCCGCGGCCCAGGACGAGGACAATCAGGACAGCCAAATCTTGGACACCAACAGTGTGAATTCTGACGCCAGCAGCGAAGCTTCAGACAGCTCTGAGGAGCTCTCGCCCACACACAGCTTTACCTCCAACCCTCTGGGCTCTGTCTTGGTTGGCTCTGGACCTTTTAGCCCATCCATCATAAGCACTCCCCCGTCCTCTCCGGAGGCCAACTCGGAGCCCAGTGTCGTGACTAACGGCTGGGTCAACACACATGCCGAGGCGCACTTGCCGGGCAAAATCAGGACCGGCGGGGTGGCAAAGAGTACGGAAAAGACGGGACTCAGTTGCGGGGACGCGTCCCCAGACGGCAGGAGGCGAGTGCACAGGTGTCACTTCAACGGCTGTCGTAAGGTTTACACAAAGAGCTCCCACCTAAAAGCACACCAGCGCACTCATACAGGTGAGATCCAAGCTCCTATCCAACCCTAGGTTACCAACATCATGACCACGTGTGATGAATGTAAACAGAAGGGTCTGCTCAGCTGTTCTCAAGCCAATTCATTCATAGTGTTTAAAACAGCGGATGGCGGAAGTGCTTTTAATTCAGTCTTCCACCTTAACGTCATTGTCCGTCCATTGTGCAATGTAATTAAAGGTCCACATTGCATGGTGCCCTCAGCTGGAGCGCTGCGAGTATTAGCTCTGCATGGCTGGATACCTAAACTGTGACCTAATCTATCTGGAATGTGACTGACTGAGTGAGTGAGTGAGCGAGGGAGGGAGGGAGGGAGGGAGCGAGCGAACAGGGGGGAGGGGTTGCACATGGGAGATAAAAGGACTTGAAAACAGATTGAGTTTCACCATGGGAAAGGGGTGAGGAGCCAGGGGGCACCGAGCTGGAAGGGCTTTGAATGGTCATTTGAGCGTTTCTTATTTTTGATTAAAAGCGTGAAATTGCACGTGTGTCTTTTTGACTTCATTTTATACATTTCACATGTTCGCCTACGCAGCATCACTATTAGCATTCTTAGCATGTTTCAGGTGGTCGACAAAACACAGCTAGTGATCAAACCGGTTCTGTGGAATCCGGGTCTCAAGTGACTTGTCAGCACTTATGTCATCTGCCCTGGCCCCGCACTGATTGATCTGAATGAATTTGAATGACAACAGCGCAGAGTCGACCAATCACAGCCTGAGCAGGATAAAAAAACATTCCTTTTGTGTTTGAGCTGAGTTAATCGCCCCTAATGTTTGTCCTGCAGGTGAGAAACCTTACAGGTGTTCATGGGAGGGCTGTGAGTGGCGTTTTGCACGAAGCGACGAGTTGACCAGGCACTTCAGGAAGCACACCGGGGCCAAGCCATTTAAATGCAGTCACTGTGACAGGTAAGCCAGCCACTTTGTCTGAAGGAACGTCACTAGACTTCTGATAAGCCTTTAACACAGAGCTGAGGCATGCACCACATTTCTCCTGATGTGATCTCCTATTCTTGCCTCATCTAGATAATAATGCATGTCTTTAAAGAACGGAAGCACTGATGCATTTTATTCAGGTAGCTAAGCATTAAAGCTACATGGATAAATCCGCCAGTATAAGCCTTGGTGTGAATGTTAGCTAAGACATTGCAAAACTAGGTTTGAGATCATCTACAAAGTGTCTCAATTGCATGCTTTGTTTGAAGGAGGTCATTCTGGCCTGTTCTCAGAAGGAATTTCATGCTTCCATTATGACAAAGCATGTGATCTAAAGGCTCAAATTCTTATCTATTGGTAATCACTGGAGCACAAAACCTGTTTCAGTATCTTTTGTATTGATACTGACTTGCTTCTCCCCTTCCTCCACAGATGTTTCTCCAGGTCCGATCATCTGGCTCTTCACATGAAGAGGCACGTCTAGAGAAGGGCAAGCTCCAACCAAGGCGGAAAAAAGGGGAAAGTTTGGAAAGAAAAAAAACAAATGTCGTCTCCCGACCAGTCTCTTGGTTGAACTGTCCCAGAGCAGAGTGGCGGGAGTGTGTTCCAGCCAAAGCATGCCGTTTTGCACCATACTGAAACCCAGTGCCTCCGGGACCTCTCTTTGGAGAAAGGCGCTCTGAAAGGTTGTCTGTTGCAACGAAAAAGGACAAAATCATAGATGGGGAAGACATTTTTTTTGAGAAGGACACACACAAAAAAGACAAAAAAAAAAAAAAGTTAAAAGACACACACAAACAAAGAGTGAATGATCTGTATGTATGGTGCATGATGTTTTTGGGGGACATCTCCCGGACAGCAGATACACTGGTACTTTACAAAACTGTCTGAGGTAAGCATGTGTGCACTGTGAATGTCTGAGATCGGCTGACTGGCCCCCCTGAGAGGAGAGGAAGAGGAGAGGAGTTTTTTTTTTTTGGAGTTGGATTGATGGATGGTGCGGGGCTGGCACCGATGTTGCTGTGGACTGAATGGGTTTCTGGGGGGAATTTGTGTTTCCCCGGTGGCAGTGTGAGGATGGGGCAGGGTGGAAGTTCCTGCCTGTCTGTCTGGCACCAAGAGGGGGGGAGGGGGGGGGGGGGGGGTCTCGGAAGCTTTCAAAGCTTTTGACGCCTTGGGTTTGACTTTATAGAAGGAGGACGTGTCCCCCTTCTGGTCAGTGACCCAAAACACCCCCCCCCCCCACCCGGTCACTGTATGACAGGAGCTTTTTTGGTGTTTTTGGTGCAGCTACTAAATGTGCAATGTGTTATGTAGCCTGGTTTATTATTTTTTTACAAGCTACAAAGCTCTATTTGTAGTCCAATTGTATAAGCTGTGTGCTTAGAGTTATAACACAACTATACTATAACTTCAGTATCATAGACAGGTGTTGCATGGTTCTAGGGTTTGTTCATTTCATGTTTCCACTGTAATCAGGACTGCAAATAGTTTGAATAAAAGTGCAGCTAAAGTGCGGACGGTTAAATGTTACAATATTGTACATAAAGCCTTGATGATTTCCCTCTTCTTTTATTCTTTCATCCGTTTCTTCATCCGGCTGGAGACTTCACCACTGCTTACTCATTCTCTCATTCATCCTATGCCTTGAGGAGTAATTTTGATTTACTTTTTTCATAATAATGCACTGTTGACCTTAATGGTGCCTTATGCAAGTGACTTAGCCCTGTGGTAGCGGTGGTTTTGCTCCCCGTGGAAGTCACATTTGTTATATGGGTGATTTGAAAAGCTTGATCAAGGCTCAATTACGCATTAACTCGCACCTCTTTGTGTTTAATGACCGCTGTCCGCATCTGTTCTGACCATTAATCGCGTTGCTAAAAAGAAATCTTCAGATAAAAGCACTTTTCGAGTCGGAACGCCAGTTATCACATTCAATCAAGTCAGAACGTGTAAATATGTTTAGATCACTTAAATTCATTTATTAAAAGCTACTGTGTAGTTTGTAGTCTAGTCCATCACACACAGCTCGAAGGTACAAAACAACCAGACTAGAGAAACAAATGTGTGCAGTGCTGCTCCTTTTTCGCAGTCTCCCTCCCCACCATCTCCAACACCATCATCCCCCCCCCCCCCCCCTTCTGTCCCTCCATCTCTGCAAGTGGGACTGAAGAAAAAGCTAAAGATTTATTGTAATTAACAGGCTGCAGTCGGACAGGCCTCGCCTTGTACTGCCTCTCAGTAATGAATTGCTAAAGGCTTTGTTGGCATGGAATCTGTCACAGACTGCTGACTGTGTAGGTTGGTTATTGACCTGTCTGGGGAGCGTTGTTTTAGCCAAGCTGCAACAGTATTATCAAAACCACAGGAGCGAGCGATGGGGGGGCGGGGGAGCAGATAAAGATCAAGCGTGCACATGGAAGTTGGACAAAAAAACAATGACAGTATCACCGTTAAAGGTGGATCTGTTATTGGATGTGGAGTGGGACCAAACCATAGTCATTGTAGGGTTTATACTTATTACTGTTTCAGGAAAAAAGTGCCACCCACTCCAGATCACTGCTGTAGAAATTCGATGTTGCAGCACGACTTATGGATTTCAGATCAGCGAGTGAAAGAGACAAGATGAGTACAAAGTTGAAACTGCTTGCTGCGATAGATGTGGGGAGTGCTGGCAGTGCCTTTTTTTTTTTGTGGGCAAAAAGGAAAGGAACATCCATTCGGTGCAAACGGCAGCCAATACTTTTCAAATGGTAATTGAGCCTTGATTAAGCCCTGTGTTTGCTCGCATCTTTTTCCATCATTCGCCTTCATCCCACTACCCCAACTTCTTCTGTCACACACACAGATCTTTGTTCTCAACTGAATCTTTGTATAAAAAAAAAAAAAAAAAAACTTTTGTAAAATTGTTATGTTTATGCTTTATGACATTTTTATTTGAAATTGTTTTGCAAAATTGTTATATTTCTGTATGAATGTATTTTTTATTGGAATAATAAGAAATTCTTATCTGACTTTGGCTTGCTTCCTTTGTCTCATTTGTTGATTCTCCTCAGTTCTGCCTGATCATTGTGAAGGCTTTTTCTTTATCTGGGAGGTTTGCAGCGTGCTGAGGATGAATTGTTACATTTCTGCTGCAGTAATATTGACACAATGAGATTAGTGTCAGTGTGTGAGCACCGGGGGCACATATCTGACATTTAGAATTTATCACTTAAAAATAGAATTTCCACTTTGTGCAATATAAATTCTTTGTTTACCTGCTAGAAGCTCCAAATGTCCTCACCTCATCCTGCCTTGTAAATACCAGCATGAAAATATCCCTCCCTCGAACGAGCAAATTATATCTTTGCAGAAACCGGTTGCTAAACAGAGAAACCTGACGCTCCCAGTGGCAAACACTTATTTTTCCCCAAACACCCCCTGGAAAAGTTTCTATAAAAGCTCACTGCAGTGTTTTCAGTTCTAAAAGCGACTGACTTCTCGCTCCTTAGAGCTAGCTAGCTCTCATCAAAGCAGTATAAATAATTTATCTCCATCTCTTACAGCCCTTGGCATTTAATTAGAGAGCAGCTTTTATACATTTGTTAGATAATTACTCTACTTGACATAGATAATGATACAAAACAGCAGTGGATAAACCAAAGAGCTGAGTTTAACTCACAAACTAACAAGAAAACAAGATTTAAAAACGTCTTCCTCTCTGCTCCCCTGTTTACGGTGATGACCTAGAATGGGCAGGCAACTTATTAGCTCCTCTGATTTCCAGTAAAAGCCCTGTGGTTTATAAATGAAGTTTCGCCTGCAGTTGGTAATTAAGCTTGCTTTGGAGAACCTCCCAGCTTTGGAGTCGCAAAGAGTGTTGTTTTTGCCTCAAATGCTACATCTCCTTGATCCCTCAAAACTGCTGCCCTGCTTGATTTCTCATCTTCAAATCTACCTAGGATACAGAGAAAGGCAACCAGCGAGCCCAAACTCTTCCCTGGACCTGCTCATAAAACTCTGCAGGCTCAGATTCTGTTTATAAAAGAAGTCAGGCACATGTTGCATATCATTTCCTTGCAGATGACTCACATCCTCGCAATAGTGGGACATCCTCTTGTGAAGTGGACCATCATGTGTACAAGTTCTCGTAAAATGTGGATCACATATTTGCTTTGATGTGTCCAGACTTCAAATCCTCCGTATGCTTTCCCACATTGATATTGTAACACAGTCTAAAACCCCAAGGATTAAGGGAACCAATTCATCATTTCTAGATGTCACACATTTTATCTTAACGTCTCAGGGGAGCGCATAAGATCTAGGGTTGTGTCCTATCGCAATGTCACAGTTTGGAAAGATTTATTTAATGGCTAGCCAGTGGACGAGAGAAACCAAAGATGTTAAGTACGTCTTTTAGAGGTGCTTGTACTGAAGTGTTTGGATTTTTCTTTTCTTTCCATTAATCATCCAACAGCCCTTTAGATGTATCTGGAGACTGTTGGGATTGGCCCTAATCCTAGGTTGGGGAACATTGGAATAAACCATCAAACTGTATAGGTCAAGAGGTATAAACTATCTACTTAAAGTTATAATGCCTTGAGTTTTTCATAAAATCCAACTACATGTTTATGGTGATGTTTTCTTCTTTGCATAATCATTCAACATACTTACATTCAGTAATCACCTCTAATAGTTTTTATTGGTGGAGAACGGCTGAATCTGAGCAGAGGGGATTCACAGCTCTGCCTGAATGTAATCAAGCATAATTCAATTGTACACTCTCTTTGGAGGAGACTCAACCCCTAGGTTGGGATAAAGCGTACAATGTACTTGAAAGTAGCTTCACCTCCAGCAAGTACAACAGTAAAATGATGCTTACACATTGACTCATCAGTACTTCAGTCAATACTCGCATTTAATAAGGGCATAGAACTTTACTTGTAAAAGGTTTTTTTTTTGTATTGTGCTATTGCTACTTTCACTTATGTAAAAGATACGAGTGCTCCACCTACCAGGTAACTGCCCTGTCTGGGTCCCAGACTAATTTGATTAAATGCAAATTAGTCAGGAAAAAGGACCATGTAATATCAACCGAGAAACGCTGTAAGAGAACCGTTCGGTTCAGGCATTATTTTGTACTTGTAGTGTGACATAACTGAAGTACAGTATACATACTAGTTGTATTGTGGTGTTTTTTTATTTTTTTAAGGTTAGGTTTTTTTTTTTTTATGTTTTCCATATGCTTTACCTGGCAGGCTATTTGAACAATAGACGCCTGAGAGGACGGACCTGAGATGCATCACGTAGACAGACCTAATAAAGACTCGTCACGTGGTGCGGCTGGAGGGGAAAGCGTGGGGCATTCAAGCACCGCCTTCTCGACCAGGAAGAGCGTGCTGGCAACTTCATACGGCACCCCCGGTGTATGGCGGCACTCCGCCATACCATAGCCTCTGTTAGAACGCATCTGCCTTCTGGACACCGTCTTCGCTGCAAGAGCTCTTTCCTTGCTCTTTTATTTGTCAAGGCCTTGTTGAGGATGGCACATTTGTCAGGCTTGAAGGTGAGCTTTCAGTGTTGGGGAGCTTGGCAGAGATGAGCTCCATCAGCTCATCGATGTACTTGCTGGAGGTGGAGCGTTATGTTTTCTCCTACACTCCTCGTCTTCAGCGCGTATCAGCCCCTGGTAGTCAGCTTCAAATGCTTGACCAGTAGTCAGTAGACCCTAGTAATGCTCCATTTAGTGTCTAGTGTCACTTTAATGTCTTACGCATCCTACACACAGTTCCGTTGGAAACTTCAACAGAGACGATTCCCATTCACTTGGGAAGTGCATGGTGTGCATTGTGTGGCTTCACTTTCCCTGCGTTGCTCGCGGTGAAAGTTGAGAAAAGTTCAACTTTTCAAGCGTTGACGGAAGAGCCAGCCAATCAAATCATATGACAGTACATGCGCTAGCCAATCAATCAAAAACACATCCTAGACCCAGACGTCCTCTGTAACTACAGGCCTATCTCCAACCTCTCATTTCTAGCCAAGGTGCTGGAAAAAGTAGTTGCCGCCCAGCTTCAGGACCATCTCCAACTAAACGTCCTCTTTGAGAAATTCCAGTCCGGTTTCCGTTCCGCCCGCAGCACTGAATCAGCTCTGGTCAGGGTCACAAACGACCTGCTGATGGTGGCTGACACTGGTTCCCCATCTCTCCTCATCCTCCTGGATCTGACTGCAACATTTGACACTGTCAACAATAACATCCTCCTTCAGCGCCTCCAATACACCATCTCTGACTCCGCCCTGAGCTGGTTCCAGTCCTACCTGTTTGGAAGAACAGAGTACGTCTCCTTGGAAGGTGTGAGGTCCCAGACACACCCTGTCACCCGTGGTGTCCCTCAAGGGTCGGTCCTCGGGCCCACTTAGTTCACCCTTTACACTCTGCCCCTTGGCCGTGTTATCAGCCAGCATGGAAAATCATTCCATTGCTACGGTGATGACACGCAGCTATATATAAAGACAGACCCTATCCCACATGCATCCTCACTGTCACCATCATCATCACCGTTCCCATCAACATCCTTTAACACCTGCATTGAGGAGATAAAGGCTTGGATGCGACAAAACTTCCTGCAGCTTAATAGCTCCAAAACAGAGGCTATTTTAGTTGGCACACCAAACCAGGTCCAGTCATCACCCATAACCCACATCACCTTTTCTGGCCAAAACATACCCCTCTCCACACCAGTTACTAACCTGGGTGTAAGATTTGACCGACATCTGACCTTTGACACCCACATCAAACACCTGTGCAAAACCTCCTTCTACCACCTCAGGAACATTGCAAAACTCCGTCCTACACTCTCCTTGTCAGATGTTGAACAACTGGTCCGTGCCTTCGTTTCCTCAAGGCTTGACTATTACAACGCTCTCCTCATCGGGACTCCTAGCGGGAGCCTTCAGAAGCTCCAATACGTACAGAACAGAGCCGCTAGGATCCTGATGAGGGTGAGAAAGTACAACCACATCACACCCGTCCCCTATTGCCTCCACTGGCTTCCTGTCTCATTCAGGATCGAATACAAGATCGCACTACTCACCCATCAGTGCATCCACAGGAATGCTCCTTCATACCTCAAATAACTACTCACATCACAAACCTCCACACGCAACCTCCGTTCCACAACAAACCATCTGCTTCGCCCCCCCAGGACCAAACTCCGCACAAAGGGGGATCGGGCTTTCTGTGCACCTGCTCCTCACCTGTGGAATTCACTCCCAGACACACTGAGGACTCCACAGACCACTGACGCCTTCAAGAAAGGCCTAAAAACCTTTCTTTAAAAAAAAGCCTTTGATTAAACCTTTGTTTCTTTTGTTTGTTTCTTACGCCTCCTTCAGCACTTTGGGATTGCTTTTAGCAATGAAAGGTGCTTTACAAATACAATTTATTATTATTATTAAACCGCGTGCGGGAGATTGATGTGATTGGTTGTTGGTCGCGTTAACCCCAAAGCGCCAGACACGCCCACCGGCAAGCGTCGATGCGACAGAACCGTGTGTAAGTTGCGTTAACATCTCCGGCTTCAACGCATTCATTGAGTACAGCAGTGTCTTTTACACCTTTACAAACTCTCCACCATCTTCAGCAGGACCGTGTTTGCTTAAAACACTCCAATAATATTGATACAAACAATACTACAACTAATATTGAAATATTATAAATAAACATGCGAAAACTAGCTTCTTGTTTGTGCATGCTATATAGTGAGCTCGTGACAGAGAAGAGATAAATGCCTGTTATTCACTGTCATCTGAAAGCTGTGCTCTGTCCACGTCAGTCGTATCAGTGAATCTCAGTGAACGTGACTATCTCTCGCTGCATAATTGCAAAGGGATTACTATTTTATCATTCCCTTTCAAGCGGAAGGCCTTCCAATTGTGGATAGTAGAATAAATCATTATCCAAAATTGCTGTGAAATAACAGACTTGCTGCGGGAGTGGGAGATGTCCACACACACACACAGACTCACACGCAGGAAAATGGACTGTGATGGAGGCACACACTGAGTTAAATGAGGGGAAATAATAAGGAAAGAGGTGGCTATCAGGCTCTGAGCCTGCTTCATTCAGCCAGCCAGACTGCAAGTCATCACATATGCAGACTTTACTGTGAAAGCTCCAGCATCAGGGCTTTCTCTCCCTCCCTCTCTCCCTCCCTCTCTTCCTGTTAATGGAGTCTATTAGGACTTGGCTTGTAGGGGAAATAGGACTGAAATCAGAGGTCAATGACCCTCCTTTATGTTCCTGGCTTGCCTGCACCCAGTCGCCCAGCATCGTGCCATAATCACCATCATCCCCATCACCATCATGGATGCTATCTTCCTCCTCTACCTTCTCATTCCCATTTCAATCCTCGCTGTTATCATCAAAAACACAAGTATCATCATTACTATTGTGATCCTGCTATCCTAATATCCCTCCTCCTCCTCCTCCTCCTCCTCCTCCTCCTCCTCCTCCTCCTCCTCCTTGGATTCCCCCTTGAATAATGCATATTTCTTTAAACGAAGCCCCATAGTAAATTAGTTTCTACACCTAATTACCATGTTGCAATTAGCAGAAGAAATGAGAGAGGATCTAAGAACATTGCCCACAACAAAGTGTGCCAGATTAGTTGTTGTTTTTTTTTCTTCCTCTCGGTCTGTTTTTTCTTGTGTTTAAGCCCCAGAAATATGTGCAAATAGCTGCAGCTCATTGTTTCGTCTCTCAGCACTGATCAACTGAAACTGCAGGAGAGTCAGTTCTTTTGAAAACTCAGATGCAATCCTCGGAGAGGGAGCCCTGAAGAAAAAGAAGCAACAGCCCCGCTGGAGATTTGTGAGTTAGACACTGAAGTGGGGGGGGGGTGCTTCGAGAGTACCTCCGCCAGCTGATGTCACTTGGCATGACCTTGTCGCAGAACTCACAGTGAGCCAGCGAACAGTCTGAGTGCTATGCAAAGCAGCTAAGGCGACTTCAGAAGTACTCAGTGGTAGGAATAGTGGTAATATTTTTTCAAAAGAAGCAGGTCATTCAGACAAGTTAAAGAGCCACATTTTTGCCTTATTAATTAAATAAAAATAATTTGGCTACCTATATTTAGCTACCTTATCTTCAGAATGACTGTTTTGGCATGGTCAGATTAACCTGGCATAGGGCCTCTAAGCAAAAATGAGTGGTTCGACAACCTATTGACTCCTATTTAGGTCATTTGGTTGTGGTCAGGAAACTTGTGTGTGTTATGTGAATGCAGAATATGTATATTGTCGATGATTTGTGTCTTAGCTCATGACCTCATCACTCCCTGCAAAGAAGCCTAGGGCATAAGGAGTTCACTAGGTGCCGTAGAGGACTGATTCTCCACCTTTTTAGTGTCGAGGAACCACTGAATTCACACATCTTAGGTCACAAACCCCCCACTTGATAAGGTTTCTGATATTGTTAGTATTTATACAAAGGAACAGCCAATGCTGATTCGTTTCACTGGTATCGGGAGTGCAGAATATGGAAAAAACAAAAAAAAGTTTAACCTGGTTCCCACAGAACAACACATTGTCCTCCGGAAGGTGCTTGCCAATGAAATATGTTCAGGCACATATTTCAGGTGTAACAGTGTACGATTGTTTGTAGGCAAGGGATGTTGTTCTAATAGTGATTCTATTGGAAGGGTTGAAACTATAACATTTCATTGTCACCAAGTCCTATAGTGGAGACCCTCTGGTTAGACGGTATGTATCAGTATGAAAGAATAAATGAAAAAAGAAAAACAGTGCTGCATTCCGCTGACAAATAAGCATGCACGTCAACCATAATTGTGCGCAGTGTGTGAGTGTGTAACAAGGAGACTGTACTGTATTAGAGAGACTCAGACTGAGTGACAGAAGAGTCTCCGGGTTCACGTGCAGTCCTCAGAAGACGTAGCTCCAGAGCTCAAGGTAAATGAGTCCATTTGAATCCAAATCCGGGTCGAACTGGGTCACAATCATAATTGTCTCTGTAATTAGATTCTCTCTCCGAGTCTCTGGCTTGTGTCAGTCTGGCCGACAGCGGCAGTGTACTCTGGAGGATGGATCAAAATACACTGTTAGCCTCTGGAGCGGGGGGTCGAACGGTCAAGAAGAGGTGAGGACAGGCGAGTGCACATACCCATATAATGGTCCCTGGTGTAATGATGTTTTTGTCCCTGCCCTTTCCCGCTGTCATTAAGGCATTCTTGGTAGGTCGCATTGCTTTAAGACCTACAGATGCCGCTTTATGCACACTAATGATCCCAGTTGTTATGGTTGTCTCACGGCATTGGCTGTCATTTTAAACAGCTTGTTGCTATGTTGCAAAATAACTGTGTCGTCACATATACTTTCCATAGCACTCCTCCACCCCTTATACCAAGTGTGAGATTTCATTTATAACATCTAAGCACTTCATAACAGCCGGTGTGGTTTTCAATTCGTTTCTATAGGCGGTGAGCAGAAACACTTATTAGTTGAAGTCAAGGTTTTGAGATGCTTTGAAAAGTCCTCTTCTCTCTGCTACAGGTTAACAGCGTGCATTTGCATTAATCACCATGACAACTGCCTCCTGACTGTGTTATGCCTGGCAGAGAGGAGAAGAAAGCGAGACGAGCGGAGAGATAGCGATAGCCTCGCCACGAGATGTGTTTTAATTTCACACGCTGTGAATGTTTTCACTTCAAACTTACTGTAACGCATCCCGCTTTGCTTGAAATTGCAATTATTGTAGGAAAAGATGAGGTCATGGCACACAAGCACTATTACTTTTTGCTGTACTAGATCTGTCCACTTCATCTTAGAAGTCCATATAATCAAAAATGAGATCTATGCTTTTTTTTCATTGGTTTTTGCTGAATGGTGAAGAGTAGTGGCAGACATATTCAAATTTAAAGGCAATTTAGAGTTTAAAATGCATTTGATCTGCATTTTAAGACCTTAATATAGTAAAGCACTTTGGTCCAGACTGAAATATCTCACAAAAAGATAGATTGAGTTATGTTTGTGTTACCCTGACTGTTCTTACATTTTTAATTTTCTCTATAATATATCTTAACAACAACTTGATGTATAGCACAGTTATCTATAGACATTTAATCTTCCCTCAGAAAGAGCTTTAATCACCGATCTCTTGACTTTTCCTCTAGCTGCACCATCAGATACACATTTTAATTTGTCCAATACTTTGGTTTATGACTTAATCCATGCTTAACTAATGACATTCTCATCAGCCTTAACTCATACCTGTCAACCTTTCCGGGATGCTCCTATATTCTACCCCTCTCTCCTGTTTTCTATTGTTTTATTTCCCATATATTTTCATTTAAAAAAGAAGACCCCATTAATACTGCCAGGTCTTGCAATCTTCATTAGCTGTACAAGAATTGACTTTGCTAAATGATTGTCTTTTCTTTTTCATCACAAGTATGTAAATAGATGTGTTTGATATTTACATTTCACTTCATCATCTCTCATGAAAAACCTAAGGCTACAACGGAACACTGGTGCAGAATATTAATCCTCCTCTCTCTACCTCCATCACATGAATTCATATTGCAACGCACACCCGTTGTCGTTGGACTAGACCCTAATTAATTTTGGTCACACCAATTAATTATAGACCGAAAAAGTGAAGAGCATATAGAAAATACTGTAGCGTGTGACAAAGAAGAATAGTTGCCGCTGGTGTTGCGGGTTTATCTGAAACAAAATGACAGTAAAGTGAATTTGGAGGAAATAAGGTGAATAGGGCTCACATCACATACATTTTTATTAACACAAGTGGATCATGTTTATTAGCATTTCAAATTGCTCACATGACACTGTAGCATATTTACACATTAAGTCTGTACTAGCGCTGAATTTCTGGGAAATGCTGCCATCAGTGTAGGTTACATATGCAAATGTTCTTCACGGCCTCATTGGCAAAATAAATAAATTATAGAACCAGTGAAGATGTTGAAAGGGCATGCTCTTTCTATTTTCAGCTGACATGTTATGTAGCAGATTTCAAAGATTAATCGCAGCACCCCTGAGGGAAAAAAAGACATCTGTCCTCCAATTATTATTAAAGTGATTGTTTTGTTTTGCCAGTTTATTCTGGATCAAGGGGTCCTGCGGTGAAATCTAAATGAGTCGGGCTGTGGACATTCTCTCTCGCATGCAGATGCCCGATGCTTCTGAGGCGACTCTTAGGAATGTTAAAAGGTTTCATAACCCTGGATCGACATTGAAGCTAATGGTAGCTACTCTCTGCGAAGCAAGCAGCCTTTTAGTACGACAGTCAGAGAGCAAAACATGATGATGCGCTTATGTGAAATCTCCACTTTTGGTGATTTTCATGCTTTTATGTTCTACCATGAGGCTGGAACCAAAGCTGCTTTTCCTTTTTGACATTTTAAGGACAGGCTTTTAAAAGGCAAGAGTTTGCTACTAACTCGTTTGAGATTCTTTACTTTACATTTAAAAGCAGAGATTGCCTCCTTTCATACTGTACATGATGATCAAATCTGCAACCATGATATACCATTGTTATGTGTCTGAGGCTGAAGGGCTGCATGTCACGTCCAATCACTGCAGCAGACAGGCAACAGGTTACTTTGCATTTTAATTATGAGAAGGTCAGGCCAGGGTTTGTTCGCGAGCGTTGTGCTTCATGTGATTAAACATGCACCGGACGCATAATTTATAGAGCACGGAGGACGCTTTGACCCCATCGCAATTTTACAATCTCCCACAAGCCTTTGTTGGTGCAACGTAAATAATGCCAGTAATTTATGGCAGAAAGATGAAGGTTGTTGGTGGGAAAGAAAGAAAAAAATCAATGTTAAGGTAATTTCATTAACTCTTAGAAATATGTACCTTTTTTTTGCATTTTTAACGAGTGTTCTCACCAAAGGAAATCGGAGTAGAGTTCAATTCCCACAGTAAACCTGCGGTTGCACTTTCTTGTTGGTAGTGTTTTCACCCAACACATTTCACTGTGGTTCTCATTAAGTATTCCCACTGAGCTATTTTAAGGAGCCAGTACACAAAGTACTTTGCTGACATGGATTCCATTCTGTAGCTCAATTCCAAAAACATCAGTTATGTGTGGGTGCCAACCAGCAACAACACAAAAAAAAAAGGTTGCCTCTTTATTCCCGATTTATTTCCCATGGAACACTGCTCTAATTCACATTCACTTTCCCCCCTGCTGTAAAAGCTTACAGATGCCATTCACTTTGCTTCAGCCTGGCTCTGCTCCATAAGATCTAGTTCTCAGACTTTAGCCTTTTCCTCATTTGCATACTGTAACACAGCAGGGTAGTAGAGGGGGGGGGGTGCTCTCACATGGGAGGCGAAAAACTGTGACATAATTGTTTGGCACATTATTAACACTCTGTGGCTGTGAATAACGCCTCCCATGCTTGGCTGAAGAATACACTCCAGCAGAAATTGGACGTTTTGTCATTTGAGCTAACGGGACGAGGTCACTATCAAAATAATGCGTTCCCACCCGCCCTTTAAGGAAAAGCTTGCCCACCCTTGTCCAAGTGATGTCAACACTGAGCACAACAAAAAGAGCATCAACCTATCGTAGCCCCCGGGGGGCTGTTCCACTCTCGGGCTTGGGGCCCAATCATGTCATTTTAGACAGCAGCACTTTCAATGAAAATAAATAACCGTCATCATGCGGGTAATGGTGTTTTTCAATATTGCTCTCCAGATCCACTTGCAATCTAAAACCATAAGCATCCTTTAGTATTTGAACAGACACCGGGCCACACAAACAGTGGAGGTGATGACATGTCTCCCCTCCTGCTCCTCTGCTGATATTACTCTTGGCCTCTAAGAGCCTCTAGAAAATTCCCCAATGATGAGCTGGAGGCGTCCGCTCAGTGGAGAGGTGATTTCCATAAACCGGGTCACAGCGGTGGTTGTTAGGGCTGTGATCACTCACACCCACTTCACCATGAGGGGAACTATTGTTTTGTCCCTCTGCCAAGCTCTGGTCACTTCTTTTAGATTGTCGTAGACGACTTTAAGATCTTGGAACATTATGCAGACCTACTGCGGATGTTAAGAAAAGAGAAAAGGAAGCCAAAATTATGAAAAGATTTGACAAATCCATTTAGCATTTGAACTCAAATGTACAGCCGGTAATGAGATAATGTGCTCTATTTCATTAGTCTTCCTTGCTGTTCACCGACATGTAGTATGGCTTAAATTGAATTATTGAATTATCTTTAATAAATACTATCTGTTCAAATATAAGGCCATGGTGGAATTTGCCTAATTGCCTGTTCTATTTGTCCTTGGGTATAATTTGGCAGACAATGCAAGTGCAAGACAGACTCACAACATGAAGAGGGAGCACAGACTAAAACACCAAGAGGACCCTTCTGTTCTTTTCTCTTCCTGTTGTCTTGTTGTTTCTGTTGCAGTACACCCTCATTATGAATAGGAAGAGGGTGTCTTGTTGTCACCTTGAGGTTTTACAGCTTTTCAAAGTTACATTTTTCTAAAGCCCATATAAAATCTTCCAATGTTTTATTTTTGTTTAAACCAACGGTAAAGCGCAAATTATTGGATTGAGTGTTTTCTGCGACAAACCCCGAATAAAAGTTGTGCTTTTATTTTCGAATTAAACGAAGACAAATCAAGTGAACTTTAGTGTTGCTGGTGGATTTGAGTATGTTTGGAGAAAAGCATCTAAGCTTAGCCAAGTTAAGCTAAACTGAGCTAACTAACTAACTATCTGCTAGCTCCAGCTGCAAAACCTTAAATAAAACATGATGCTTTTAAAATGAAGTAAACGTTTGTCTTGCTGGTTGATTTTAGAATGTTTGGATAAAAGCACTTTAGCTATGCTAAGCTAATTTAAACTAAGCTAACTAGCTGCTAGCTCCAGCTGCATATTTATCACTTTCATGTACATTTGCATATTTTTTAACTCTTGCTATAAAGTGAATAAGCTTTGAATGACCAATTATCTTGTGTTACAATTCCACATGATCCCTTCAAATAGAAAGTAGGGGGAAAAATGTTTGTTAAATCAGCCACAGGCAACACATTCTCACAGACAGCTATGAAAGCCGCAGGCAAGGTCGTCATCTTTCCAACATGTAATCCATCTAAACATATAACCAAAAAAGATAATGGGTATAACTTGTTTGACATTCAAGTTAAACTATGATCAGAGACACGTTTGTATGTTCCGCTTGTTGAAATTTAACTCAGTGTATTGGAGATTATTTTTCCTTCAAAGAGCTCTGCTATTAAGAGAGAATCCAGTGCAATTTAAGCACCAATCTAATGGACCTGCACTTGTGATATGAATTTTAAAAAGGGAAGAGATGGGGCTTTTGATTTCACTCCAGCAGAATTATAATACACACAAAGACTATCAGCATTCCAAGGTACACTGAGTCTATTTTATTCATTGTTGGTTTTCAAGTCATGGTTGGAACATACAACAACAAAAAGAAACTCAGCCCAGTTTATCATTTTAATTACTTTACCACTGTTGCACACACAAATCATAATTCTGCCAACACCCCACAGTTAATGGATCCCAATGAAATGTACATTTTGAAAATTGAGCAGGCACACTTCCAGAATAAAGGCCTAGTCAATCATATGCAGGCAGTTATTCATTGATTCTCCGCATCAAGTCGACTTCTGATACCACACTTCCTCCTTATTTCCCCGCCAGCTATTCATTCCTTTTATTTGCATGACAGACATCGTGCAGTATCGTCCTTTTTTCCCCCTGACATTGTTTGTTTTTTCAGTACGTATCCTGTTGTTTTGTTTTGAGGGTGTAAAGGTCTTTGGGAGACTGAGACAGCCGTATCAACCCTGTTTAGCATAAAGCTTGTGGCTGGCCCCGTCCGTGGCCTAATGAAAAGTAGAAGATAGGCTATGCTTGTCATGCTTGGCTAGCCCTGTGATCGGCAGACTGTGGACAGTTACTCTGCTTGCATGCCAATTAATCTCACCCTTTGAATTTCCCACCGTCCCTCTTTTATTCGTTGCTGAATGGAAGAAGGTTGCTTTTAAATAAAATAGTCATCACAACAATGCATGTTGAATTTATGTGCATGGCACCGACTTTATGTGGAGATTTTATAGTTTCACACATTCTGATTTTGCAGGCTTGCATGCTTGCTTCAGATATGGACATAAGAGACTTTCTGCCGATAAAATAAGGCAGGAGTCCCAGTTGTGTAGCTTTCCACGGACTGTTAGATGCCTCTTCCCACCTTTTGATATGGTGCATTGGTTAAAGGGCACTTTCAGGCGTATTAGCATGCTGCTCAGGCAGCCACTGAACATTATTATTCTCTTTTATTTATATGTCAAAGCAGTGGGAGGATCCTGGATCCCAGCTCAGGCTCAAACGCTCTTGGCTCCATCTCAACAGACAGCCTGAGTATCTTTAAATGGCCAGTCATCACCATCGGAGAGCAGATAAAGATGGATTTCAGATGAAGATTCATCGGGTGAAAACAGACCTGAGCTTGCTGTTTCTGGCCCTCATCATTCATCACGCATCATCTGCTACATGCTTACACTGAAATAAATAAATATAAAACCTGAAAAAGCACTCATACAGCTATTTTACAAATCAACAAAGAGCTGACAAAAAAACGTGCCCATTCATCATTAATAATGGATGTGTTGGCTAAGCTCACAAGGCAAGTGAAGAATCCAGGTTACAATTTATGGGATAAATATTTCATCGCTAACATCTGTCTGTATATTCTGTGCCAGTGTGTTTTGAAGTTGTTACAAATGAACGTCAAACGGAAAGTAGTTGAACAAGCCGCCGAGGGAATGGAACAAAGATGTAGCGATGCTGGGAGGAGAAGGCAAGATTCACAGGAAGAAAAAACTGAACAGCAAACAATTTTCCTTGGCTCGTCAAACAAATTAAATATGCCGTTTGGTGGACTAAACAGTATTGCTCTTATAGAGAGAAGAACAAAAATAATCAGAAGAGGAAAGGGGGGCAGGGGTGGCGTTTAAGGGGGTGAATGTGAGCCCTTCCCCTTTGGGGCAGTGCCACAGCTTGGACAGTACTTGCATTCTTCCACAGCTTATCCCAGGACTCTCTCAATTAGGGGCTAATAGGCAACCGCACAAAAAGAGCTCTCAAATCAAAACAAAAAAAAGGGGGGGTGGCACTCACTTTCACATCCAAATTATATTGGGCTTTTTTTCATGCCTTTTAAGGGGAAAGGCCACCCTAATTGGCCATACTGTTTTCTATTTCCTGTATTTGTTTATTGTCAGGGTTTTTGATATGATTATGCCCCGAGGAATTCCCCCTTAAGACAACTGTCTTCTCACTTGAAGTTGGTCAATAAGAGAGCAACACCTACGACGGGACATGACAGCTCTGCTTTGACAGCCACTTACAGCAGCGGGAGCACAGGTCAAAAGGTCAAGCAGTCCGGTTTGACAATTTCCTGTGTTTTGACAGACATCTTAAAACCGATAGTGTAAGAAATACCAATAAGTTAACAATTCAAATTAGCAGCAGCGGCTTCTTTCCTCCTTGTAAACGGCTTCTGCTGCCATTGTATAATCAAGAAGAGAAGAATAACACTGAACATGAATACAAAGTGCCCATAGCTAAGCACCATACTGAGTACAGACTAAAGGCAGTTGCCACATCAGAGCACATCCATATGAAATGAGTTACTGATGGGCTTGCTTTTCTGCTTCAGAGAATATGGCTCCGAATCAAATACCCACACTTTCAAAAAGGAGGCAACCCCCCTTTACAGCCACCACCACTGTAGCCATCCCCCAAACAACCAACATAAAAAGGCTTAGGAGCCAAGCAGGCTGTGCACCCCACCGTCTGCACTGATGTGAGAATGATTTGTATTGATGCAGAAAGAATTGGTGGGAGGTAAGAGAGAAAATAAGTGTTACATCTCGAGCAAGGGTCTTTGATATATTAATTGTGAGTGCTTTCAGTGGTTATCGAGGTGTTCATTTGAGTCAGGTTAATGTTTTGTGGCAATTTGGTTAAAATGCTTGTGCTTCGAACTATTTTGTTGTTTTTGTCTATAGACATTAAAAAGAGCGCTTTGAAGCTAGCTGAGCAGGTATGCTAAGGCTGAGCAGCATGAATGTATATCAAGTCCTCAATATTACAGGATTTGTTACCAACCTTCAGCACTTTGTTTTCTTGTAAATCTTTTTTTGTTTTTGTTGAACATAAAGTCATGTTATTTTGCCTGCATCGAATCCAGAGACACGTCAGCATGGTTGAAAACAAAGACACTGAAGGTCATTTCTGAAAGGCCCCGAATACCACTCCAAGTAAACCACTAAAAAGAGTGTTTCCCTCATCTGCATCCTCTCGAGAGGGCTTTTCTTTCTCAAGTGCTGAAGTGGCCACAAGGACAACTACAAGCAGTCATAATTTAAATATAGTTAGTTACAAAGGCATTTCTTCAATACAGAGTTTCTATGGAGGCAGACATCATCTCAGCAGTGGAGCTAAATATGATTGGTAGAGCCCCCAACAAATGTCACATTCAGAATAAAGCAGGCTTCTGTATAGCTTGAATAAGTTATAAATGACCTGTATTAAAGTTATGCAGCAGGCTGAAAGTAGGAATTTCATGTATGCTAACAGTTTTATGCTAACATCACATGTGGTGGAAGTTTTTGCTTGCTGGCCAACAGCAATAATTTATTAAAGCTGTTGTTGTTGTTATATGCTAAAGTTACTTGTAGAGGGCCTTGTCCTGTTTGTGTGGAAGCGGTGACGCTAACTGCTACGACACAAAAACAACAAGAGACCATTTCTCGCTGGAATTTCACGTGTCATTTTAGCTAGCTAAGTGTGTCTCTATAAAGTGTGCCATATGTTTAAAATAGAATGCAAGAATAGGTTCCTCATACAAATGTACCTAACTGTTTTAGGTTTTCATTAAATAACTTAGATTTAGAAAATGTCCATATTAAATATATTTGGACATTTTGGCAATCTATTTTTTACCCATCAATAGATTTAGACAACCACCAGATTTAGTTGACAGACCAGACAACCCCCCCCCCCCCCCCCCCCCTTACTCTGTTTTGAGCACTCTGGTGGGCTGAACCAATGGAGAATGTGCCATTAAATCATGTATCACAGTCCGGAATCGCTTCACACCCAAGTTGGCTTTAAAGAGCACCGAAACTGGCTTTGCCGTTTAACCACGGTCCTGCATCAACCCCTTCCTCCCCCCCTTATGTTTTCTTTTCAGTGTATCCTGGGAACCTGGAGACGTAATTACATCATTGTGACTCTCCCTTTCAGCTCGTCCGATTGGTTTTGTGGGAACCTTGATGCAGGAAGGAAGGAATTGCAGGTGTGTTTACAATTAAGGACAATACAATGAGCAATGGACCTGTGTAAATGTTCTCTGATGGTGCAGATGGAAAGGTGCTGGCTCTCATTATTTGCACGTGTTTATCCAGAAATGCCATTTATGATTTTGGCTCAATAAAGCTTTTATTGTATTCAGGCGAGCGTTTTTACTGAGTGATGCATGGTAACAACGAATACAACCCCAACGATTGCTTGAAAAAGATCAAAGGTGAGTGGTCACGTGTTTGGCCTCTAACTGTTAAACCTTTTGTGTGACTGTGGCCCACCACCATGTTGTTGTTTATATTAGTTAATCCATCTCACCCAGCAAAACATATATAATCTCAAAGACACACGCAGAGAATTAGCGAAGGTTCAGACCTGTCCGTTAGCTAAAACAGCTATTTTAGCACCTCAGCATGTGGTACATTCTGTGGCATGTCTATTTGCCAAAACAACAAGAGTGACACACTATTGCTCTCTTTTGTTCCCTCTTTCTCTCCCATTGCAGTGTGTGTTGTGCTGTATCTTGTGAAGTGGAGTTCCTGTACGACTGGCTCCCGTCTTGCCGTGAACCTGCCGCAAAAAGAAGAGGCCACAGTTTTATTTATAGATGAAGCTCGCTTTGTTTAATGAACCGGTGAGTACGTTGCAGAGACGCGAAGCACACCTGTCACTTGCTACATGATAAGGCAATGAAGAGGGCGTAAACAGAAAAACAGCTTTATAGTTGAGTAATGTAGGTTGTACATTGGGATTCTTTTATTTGAGGGAGTTTGCTGGGACAGGTTCAAAAAGGGCATGTTTTGATGGAAATTAGCTACTGTATAATAAAAATGGGACATATCCGAGGAAATGCATTTGAGAGAGTTTGTGTTTGGAAAGATGTACCCATAAGCCTTAGATCAGTGGTTCTCAACTGGTGGGTCGCGACCCAAAAGTGGGTCCCGAGGCCTGACCAGTTGAGAACCACTGCCTTAGATAACTCTTTGAAATGTATTGGCATTGCAAATTGACTCTGATTGCAAATTCTCATTCTGGTAGTTTATTTTCCAGTTTGTACATTCAACCGTGGTGTTCTCTACTAAACTTATTTTCAATTTTCTCAGTTTCACTGTGTTCACTTGAGGTCAGAGTACCTCAGCAGGGAGAGAATCTTCCATCTCTGACTCCAACTCGTTTGCACTTCAAAGTCTTCACTGCGCACCTTGAGATCACCAACTCTGCATCTCAGATGGAGAATAAAGAGATACATTATGCTTTGAAGAAATTGATCCCCAAAGATGGCATGCTGGATGTCAGCCAGTGCAGTTATGAGACTGTTATGGTTCCGCAAGGCTGTTTTTTTTTTTTATCCTTTCTTGAAAGCGATACTATTAGATCTGCTATTACGAGTCAATAATCTTTGTCCCCGGTGTTGCCACTGTGCTGATGTGTTTGTGGTTGTCATGTCATGAAGGAGGGAAAGGGTTGTCTGCAGTAATATCTCAGGTTGTGGCTGAGATTTAACTCAATTTGTTTTTATTTGGAAACCCCTTCCTTTTTCAAACCTTCCTCCTTCCTGGATTGGCAGTAAATCTGCGCTCCACCAGATAGCATTAAATAAAAAAAAGGTAGGCTTCATCTCATTTTGATTTGTCCAAATCTGCTGCACGGTGCACTGAATCTCCGTATTACTGCCCATATCAGTGAACAGCAAGCTGGGGCATACAGCAAATTCAGCAATCAATGTGAATGTGAAACATGCTTACTGTTCAGTGGACCGGATGGAGAAAAAAAAAATCCTTAATCCTGACACAACAGTATTTCTATGAGTCTATTAGAAAATAACAGCATTTGCAAAGACGGGGGAGGAATACATTATCAGCAGTTAGGCTGAAATGACAACACACATTATACGGCGATTAGTTTACACAAGGCAGCTAATGGTTCCAATCACAGCACATTAATAAACAAGACACTTAGCTTTGTATCTACCTGAAGAGCCTCATCAATCTTGCATTGAGATAGCCACAGCTAGGCCAAGCAGCGCGGGTCCGATACTTCCAATACTGACTGCTGCGGATGTCAATTGTCTTGTTGTCAGATACCAGTTGTGCAGCAGTAAGAATAAACGCTAGTCAAAATGAAAGAGCAATCAGGAAGATTATTCTTTCTGCCTCGCTGCACCAAATGACCGTCATATATCTGCGGGAGTTGATAGGGTTGATCGATTGCAGCGAATCAATCATTACTTTGCCGGGCGATTTCAAAAGTCCCCGCCCGAATCTTACCCCACCCGCCACTAGCATTTTCAGCTAGAAAGTAGACAACATTACATTTCAAGGATGAAGACTAATAAGCTTCATTGCAAGCTAACAAAAGCAAATGCCAAAGCTGTGTTATTATTGCTGTATTTAGCATAATGATATATTACCTATTTACTGCATGTTTCTCTAATTAGCTTACTTGTCTCGGTGTGAAAGTACGGCTTCATTGCTTCTGTCAAGTCCAGGCCACCGTACTGTAGCTCAATATGAATGGAGGCGGTGCTGCTGTGTGCGCGGGGGGGCTCTCGGGTACGAGGAGATAAGTTTTGTGATGCTGTTAAATTCCTAATAGCCACCAACAGAGAGCAATAAAATAAATAAAAGGCGTAAAGAAAATGAAATGTCCCAATCAGACTCACGGTAAAAGCCTGAAGCACTATCGTGAAAAGCCTCACTTGTGAATTGCTTATTCCAAAACTGTCTGTGTATTTAAATCGATCTTTATGATGTTATAGTCTTTGTCCCCCTTTTCTCACACAGCCAGGTCGTGGACAAACTTCAGCATAAGACAAAGAAATAAACTTTAGATCTGTGAGTATACGCACAGATCAATTTATTATTCAGTCAATTAATCACCTCAAAAATGCATGTTTATCAGCTGTCTGTAACACTTTCATTCTGATGGATTACATGCATTACAGCCCCGCTGCCGATCTGATTTGTATTCCTCGCTGTGCTGATTACAAAATTACACTGCTGATGCATTGGTTTTCTCCATTTAAGATTGATGGCACTGATGAACAAAAGGGAACAACCAACTAAGGCCGTGGACGGAAATAAAAAGCCTAAAAAAAACTAAAACAAATGGAGATTGCTGAATGTATGAAAAGGTAGAAAAGGGGGGGATGATGAAGCAGCTGATGAACTGGATGACAGACAGGAGTCAGAGAGGCAGAGAGCTGAATGGCAGCATGAGCAGAGGGGATGTTTAGCAGAGTTTTTGGCTTCTACTCCATATTTTTTGTAACTCGGGGGCGTATTCCCCGTGGTCTGCAGACAACCCCAGGCTGTTCTCTCAACTTCACCAAGTCTCTGTCTCTCTCTATCAGCCTGGGATCAGGGCTGCTGCTAGTGTGTGTGTGTGTGTGTGTGTGTGTGTGTGTGTGTGTGTGTGTGTGTGTGTGTGTGTGTGCGTGCGTGCGTGCGTGCGTGCGTGCGTGCGTGCGTGCGTGCCCACGCTGTCTGTTTCTTCAATTAAACCAGCCAGAGCAGGCAGGGACCAAGGGGAGATTTACAGACAACACCAGTTCACAGGCACACAATAATACACACACACACACACATGCAAAATAGCTGCGCAAGAGCATGCACGCACGTACAGCTACAGCTCACACAGACGCCCACACTAGGAGGGTGTGTGTGTACGTGTGCTGGTGCATGGGTGGGGAAAAGCAGGCCTTCTTTTCCCTGGGTGCCAGGTGCCGACAGGACATCTTCTGCTGGAGGCAGTTATCTGAGGACGAGCAGAACAAGAAGGGGGAGGAGGGGGAGGAGGAGGGTTTTCCACAGGAGTATTGCCAGCATGCTGCTGCAACATGCAAAGACAAAAATCAGTGCATGTTGAAATTTCAAACTATAATATGCAAATTAGCAGCTATGAAGACGGGTTGGATGGTTTCCTCGTGTGTTCATTGTGAAATTGATTTGTAAGATAATTGCACTCTTTGTGTCGCAGATATTGTTTTTAAGGTGAGTGTTTCGAAAGCAAAACATTGAAAGTTATTGAGAGGGAACTTGATGAATAACAAAAACACACACACACCGTCTCCTCAAAAATAAACTAACTATTTGAAAATCAGTATTGTCCGATGGGAAAGTGAATATTGAACAATACTTCAAAACCCTGGATTATTTTCAGTGATGTTTTTTATTTCCTTTTCCTATCTGTGCATAGCAAACACACTTTCCTTAAGGTTGGGAAAAGGTATTGGTGAATAAACCATGGTCAAGGTATGGATAGGGTAAGGTTACTGAATCTTTTTTTAAACATTTGAATCAATTTTACCTGTGTCTTAGAAAGACCTTATTTGTTGCACAAAAGCTAGTTTTGTTTATAAAATCTTCATTCCCAGTCACCTCCAACAATACAACATAGACTAACACTCAACATAAAAAGGAAAAAAAGCAATCAAATTATGCAATAGGCATAAGGGTGTAGGTAAGACACAGTAAGTGAGGTGTAAGTTAATTGAACTCCTTTTTACTGCACGGAAACACAGCCTTTACTTTGGGGTTTATTGATTTAAGTCCACTTCTAAGTACTATTAAAACATTTAGTTATGATGTTATCATTACCTTTAGACTAAAAGCAGACATATAACACACTTAAACCTGATATACCTTTAGAAATAAGTGTAACTGCCTTTTAGATCTGCGCCTATAAGGTTCTCACTCCCCACCTATTAGTATGGATAATAGTTTTTGCTTGGCATGCAGTTTCATAAACTGATAGCGACAAAGCAGAAGTATCTGGGAGGTGTAAGCTCTTCATAAGGTGCCGTGGTGATTAGAGTCCACAGATTCTGTATTCATGGCTCCATCGCAGCAGTGAGGCTATTCTAACTGCAGTCGTGGCATATGGGATTACAAAGATACACAGCCCGTACAAGATTACAAAGGAGCACAGTGGAAGCCTGTTCACTCTCTGCAGCAACCGCCTTGTTTATGTCCAGGCGATGTGGTAGAAGAGCAGGCAGCCAGTGGGGAATCCTCCATGGCCATGTAATCTGGGCTCTGTGCTTAGACACAGCACATGAAGGACAGGCTTATCTCTGGAGGGCTCACAGGGAAACAGCTACTGGCAAGAGAGGGAGGCGCTGAACAGATCTTTTATGGAAACTGCGAGTGTTCATCGATGCATTTACACCCCGATGTAGCAAAGTGATAAAACCCAACAATGTTGCAATGCAAAATATATTAGCATCTTGAATACATGCGTATGTATTTTTGCAACACTGGTATCATCCTGATGTGCATGTTTTGGAGGAACTGAAATGAGGTGTTACTTTTTGCTGCTGATGGCTGGAAACCCTATATTTACAAAATGTGTTCTTTCTAGCATGAATGGTAGGTTTTATCTATTGTAAGGTTTTTGCTTCCCAAGAGGTTAGGGAATCTTCTCAGTGTGTAGGGTGGAATAACACCTTTTTTAAAGGCATAGATCCAAAGATAAATAGTTTATGCTTTATTTTGCACAGAAAAAGAAGATTGGTTCTACAATCCAACCTGGTGGGACGTTCCCATACAACCTAAATGTATTCATTGGAGGGAAATGTGTTTTCACCTGGATTACATGATTATCTTTGTAACACAAATACATGTCTAATCAAATTCAACAGAAGAGGGGCTTTCTCCCGGGAAACCCAGTTTATTTGCTTTGGGTGAAACCAAAAGTCAACCGTAGACTTGTTTTAATATACACCTGTAACTTAAACAATGTAACAAACCACACCATAATGTTAACAGTAATTGTGCGTGAACAAACATTACCTTTCGTTGCATGTCGGGGTTTTTTCAACAAATTTGGTCCGCTAAAAATGTTATTGAGAATGCAGCGTAGTTGTATGGCAAAGCAATTTCGTAGAAGATCATACCTGTTTGTTAAAATAAAATGCATTTATTTCGCAAAATTTGACTTTAACAGCCAGATTCACTGAACATTACTCTGCTGCCGTGTCCTTACTTGACATTCTTGTCTAATGGTGATGCCACAGTAGTAAACAGGGTATATGGGTGATGGGTTGCAGCAGTGTCTTTCTTCAGAACCTCCGGCAGAGCTGACTGTTCTTGTCTGAACTTGTGTAGGCCTTTGTTAAATTTCACCTCACCTCCCCAAGGACAACTCCTCAACCTCGTGTAACCCCGCTGTCAAATCGTCCCATCCTGCATTAATGGAATATTCCCTCCCATCCCAGTTTGAGTTACTATTTCATTTCCCTGCTTTTGTACGCTATAGTGCAAATCCCAGCTCTGGGGCGGATCCACAAAACAATGAGCCGTGCCACTATCTGTGTTTTAACTGGCTCTGCCGGAGGATGTCTCTGGATCGCTGCCAAAACAATTCATTCACACAGATTTCCTCACACACCCATGTTATTTCACTTCTTTATTTTGGAAACTCAACGGAACAGCGTCATTTATCACTGCTGGAACAGTTGTAAATATTTTTCTCGTTCTTTTTAACAAGGCTGAGCTTGTGTATTATTCGCAGTGCCACCTGAATATTTGATATGTTAATAATTCAACCAACGCTCTTGCAGCGAGTAGTTTGCAATAATGACAGTCATTATGGATAAATGGTTCTTTATTCTCGGAGTGACTTTAAGTTCAACTGTGGCATTATGTTTATTCTCTGTAGAGTCTGCATGAGTTCACTGAGTTCGCACAATGCCTGTTAACGCTGCTGTCTGTTACCCAACCCTTCCATTTTTTAATCAAATCTCTCCATCCTCAGTTCTTGGCTTCCTCCTGTTTTTCTACTTCCAAGGCAGAGCGATAAATCTTCATTTCTTAATGAGTTTGTTGTCTAATTCGCAGTCTTTACCTGCCTTCCTGGCCGTGCCGGATCTAACATTACTCATCCGTTCTTATTTATGATTCGTGACATCACTGATGAGCCACAGACTGTAGGTCCTTCGTCCCAAGATAAACTGTAGATAGAACAGTGTGTGGGTGTATGTGTCACGTCACACACTCATACAAAAGTCACACTGATACAAACCTTAAAAGGTAGGACTGCTCAGCTATTTGGCAACTCACCAGCAGTCAGACACAATCAATATTTTATAACTTTTCTGATTAGATAGCACAGAATTGACCCTTCATAAAGCCATATTCTCTTAGTGTCTGTCTAACTTTACTTTCTAACGCTGCAAAAGTAGTAACAGTAACATATTTAACACTGAAGAGAGTCAGTTCATTTTTAAACAATGGTTTCTTTGATGTTGTTGCCAAGGTTCTATTTTAAGTCACATGTTTCCAAGGTCTATGTTCTCATGGTTCTTTGTTCCCTAGATAAGTAATAATACCTTAACACTGATTTATCAAATCTGACCCGGTGAAAAATATGAAAAAGTTTAGGTGGTTGTATGATACAATTTATATCTCTCTTTTTTTTGTTTGTTAAACTAGATACTGTATTTATTCTTAGGGAGATTTGCCTTTGAAAACAATGTAGCACAGTCAGAGTTGTGGGTAAAGAAGATGTATTTTTAACATAAGAACTCTTTTTAAACTTTCAACACCTTTAAAAATAAAACAATGGGGCTTTAACTGGTCATTCTTAATATCCCCTCTACATGAAGAGTGAAGTAACAAATAATAGTTTATTATTTAAAGAGAGTAAAACAAATATGCTAAACTATCTTATTTTAGTCTCACTTTAAACTGAACAAAGGTATCAGAATCAGAAACAGGTTTATTACCACACGTACGAGGAATTTGACTTGGTGCCGTGGTGCATACATAAAAGTAAAACAAGAATTAAAAACACAAGTAGAGAACTATATTTATGAAAAATATATTTCAAAAAATATATATAAAAATATAACAGTATTTACATTGCAATGGAATGGAATAAGAAGGAATAAAATATAGAATAAAAATCGGCAGTAATTCAAAATGTGGTTGTACATTGTGTGCATTAATGTAATGCATGAGTCTGCGTTGCGGCTGAGGTAAAGTGTCAGGGCCTTGTTAATGAGGCCGGTAGCGGAGGGGGAGAAACTGTTCAGGTGGCGAGAGGTTTTAGTCCGGATGGAGCGCAGCCTCCTGCCAGAGGGGAGGGGGGTGAAACGTTTGTGTCCAGGGTGGGAGGGGTCGGCCACTATCTTCCGTGCCCGCCTCAGGGTCCTGGAGACGTGCAGGTGGTGGAGGGATGGCAGATTGCAGCCGATCACCCTCTCTACAGAGCGGATGACACGCTGCAGCCGGACCTTGTCTTTGGCTGTAGCTGCAGCGTACCAGGTGGTGATGGAGGAGGTGAGGATGGACTCGATGATGGAGGTGTAGAAGTTCACTTTCATCGTCTTTGGCAGGTTGAATTTCAACC
>NC_136911.1:7549499-7638679 GCF_949606895.1 Notothenia rossii | reverse complement strand
CAGTGTGAGATAGGGATCGTCCACCTCGGTGTCTTTGATGTTGTGGATTCTCACATTTTTGTGGTCAGATTTTTATTTGAAAGGATAATCTTTTCCACTCTCGGCGTCCTCTCAAAAGCGCAAAAGTGATCTTAAAACGTCCAGTGTTGATTGGTTTTAATGAGAGTACGACCTTCCAAGGAAACCCAACAATAAGTGGGATGGCTGATTTAAACATAAAGCATATCAAAGAAGCCTTGGGTTGCAACAGTGAATGCAGCTCACCGCAGGAGGATGAGGAACTCATTATTCTGTGATGCTTTGACTTACACAGGCAGAGATGCTGAAGCAGAGAGGACGGGGAGGGAGAGCTGAGAAAACAAGTGTGAAAGAAAGATTTTTAAATGATCAAAATTCTAGTCACAAAACATAGGGCTTATGCCGTTTCTCTTACTTGGAGCAGCTCTGCTACTCTGCCAGCTGCCAAGCATGTTGCATCATGAAAACACACTAAAGCCTCAGAGGGAAGTGTAGAACAGTAGGAGGGATCTGAGCATCATCAAACCTGTGTGTCCTACTGTTCTGTACACTGTGTTTGCTGATTTTCCCTACAATACAAAGTACACAGTACATATGTTGCTCCGCAGGTTTTTGTCTCAAATATCCTAAGCAGTAATGAGCTATACAGGTGATCATGAATGATAATAATGTAGCAGGATATCATTTAAATGAGGCTGGTACTGTGATCCATGTGTGCATCAGTGCACACAGCTCAGCTCAGCGTAGGAATGCAAATGGCATTTTTTGAATTAATCCAAGACACAGTGATTGAATTGCAAATGTGCTAAAGTAACTGTTTTTAAATTCATTTAAGGCTTTGAATAGTAATCGTTTTGTTCTCCTCCTTTGCTGCACTGTGTAACACAGAGTTGATTTGACCTCTTTTAGAGCATGAACCATCGATCCCATTGTCATGTTAAAATGAGAGGAACTTTAGAGACACTTCAGGCAGCACTTTAATACACGTTAAAATACCTCCCTATGTCATTTTAAACATCCAGAGCCACTCAATATCAGTGATGCAAACACAGGTATGGTGAAAAAAGAGAGAACTATTAGAAGCAGGAAAAAAACAGCGTAATATACCATCTGACAAAGGCCTGTGCTATAATGCTTCAATTAACTGGCTATTCTTTATAATATACTCAGATCAATAGGAGACAGAGATGTTAAGTTATAAATCAAGGGTTTTTATTATTATTCACAGCAGGGGTGGGGAACCTTTTTCCTTTCAATTTTTACAACATCCTCCGAGGGCCTTACAAATTATTGAACTCAACCTCTGCTTAAAAAAACTAAAATCACAGCCCATTCATTTCGCCTTTCTTTCATGCTGTGCAAAGAAAAAGCAACCTCTTAATCCAGATATCTTACCATGACTCGCGCATGCATGCATGTGCACGGTGTGGCATGACCAACAAAACAGAAAGATATGGACACAAGATGTGTGCAAATGTATTTAGTATCCATGTGAACATGATTTAAGTGGGGGGGGCCTAACCTCCTCCAGGGGGGTACGGGGGCATGCTCCCCCGGGAAGATTTTTTTTTAAATATTGAAGTTAAAAGCATCAATCTGGTGCACTTTGAGAGCAACATGAGGAGATCTATGGACCATACATCTTTCAACACCCATTTGAAACAGAACTGTAAGCAGATTTCTCCCCTTTTAAACTCTATTCTTGTTATTTTAACCACGTGAAGACACGTTACGCTCGTGTTGTGTTCAAGGAACCTGTCCTTAGCCAGGAAAAACAAGCACTCGCTTGTTTAATTATTTTGCGATCTAGATTTCTTCTTCTTTTTTGAAGTGAGAAGTTGTCCGTCAGTCGGACTAACTAACGGACGGACTGACGGTCCCCCACCCCACCCCACCCCACCCCAACCCCACCCCACCCCAAAACGAAAACTCTTCGGTTCTCCACGAATTACACAAGTCACCCAAAGCAGCGTTAAAAAAGCGGGAGGCGCCGAAAAGCGACTAAGTTGCATCACTGCAATATGCCTTTCGTAGAAGAGTCATTTTACATCCGGACATATGTTTGAGATCCATTGTAGCTAGTTCCTTCATTGCAAGCCAGCAATATTATGAGTTGGCAAAGTGAGGCTTTGAGATAAATGCTAACATTAGCATGACAACATGTTCGCTAAAACATTGGTTACATGTTGACATTTAGCAGGTGTAGTGTTAACTGTGTTCATCATCATAGGTTAGCATATTAGCATGCTGGTGTTAGCTGTGCAGTTTATGTTGGTGAGGAAGTAGCTTTAAAAAACTCAATTTCATTCCTTTTTGACATGAATTATCTTTAAAGATGCTATCTATGTGTCAACTAAGGATAATTCATTCAACAAGAGTCGCACCAAATCTTTGAAGGATGTTAAATCATCAGCATAACTGGACCTTATTTTACCTCCTGTAAATGTCGAAGTGTGCGTGTTTCTCCTCCACTGGTCCGCAGTGTAGACATTCCACATCTTCTTAAATGATGACACAGGTCAGCCCAGAGTCTATATTCGTCCTACGCAGAAGTGCAGCCCCCCACGGCAGCTATTTAAAGCAACCTGCTTCTCTCTGTCTACACATTACATAACGCACATGAAGGGAAGTATAGGCTACTTCACTTACATCTTGTATCTTTTAGATGTATAGCAGGTTGTGTATGATTCTATGTCAGCTGTTGAAGATTGTACATACAGTATGTTGCTGCTTACAAGCATGATTTGTCAAATAAAGGTCTTGTATGATCTTCCAACCCAGTCTCACGGCATTTCGTGTAATAGTCACAAAATTAATTTAATCTATTGTTTCGTGTCACACAGAACGATTTTAAAAGCAATGCATCTCGATTGGTAGTATGTTTCGTGCCTGCACCACGTCTTTTTGTCCGGTCGGGTCTTGGAAGACCAGAAGCTGCGTGGTTCATAAAAACATTTTCTTACTCAATATCAAGCCACAATTTTTATTTTAAATTGTATAATGTCAGACTGTTTTTGCGGTCCGGGAGGAAAAGAAATGGGGCTCAGAGCCTCAGAATAGTGAAATCTGTATTTTTTAAATCTTTTTTTCCTTCTAATTTGTTATCATTTGGTGCAAGGCACTATGCCACCAATAGAAATACATTGCTTCTAAAATTGTTCTGTGTCAGAATACTGAAATCTGTATTTTTCTAAATCTTTTTTTCCTTCTAATTTGTTATTATTCACATTGCTTTTAAAATCGTTCCTGGTGAACACGAATCAATGGATTAATTTTATGACACAAAATGCCGTGAGACTGGGCTGGATCTTCAGTCTTTGTTTAAATATATTTAAGTTAGATCGAGTCAGATTTCAATTTAGGTTCCAGACAAAAAGAGAAAAACTTGAGACCACGTATCAACTGGAATCAGTATTCGCTTCAGGATATGGTACTTTAAAAAATGTGTTTCATTCATGTGATGGGAAAGTGAAAATAAAAAGCATGAAATGTCATGAAGTGAATTAGGCAAAACGAAGCACCCAGTGCTGATATTTTCCTCTAACAGACACTCAAATCTTCTCACGTCTTCCCGGATGATTTGATTCCACACCTGGCAACTTTTATGACCTTTCCTTCTAACCAGGCAATATCCTGGTAATGTTTTCTGTCTTTAGTTTTCCAGCAGCTACATAAACTCACCCCGTCTGCCCTTTTTTTCATATGATTTGTTAGATAAGATTCTTTAACAGAAGGTACAATAAAACTGTATAAGATCTCCCCCACAGTTTTGTCATTTGAGGACTAAATGTTGTGTTTTGTAGGTTTTACATTTTCCAGACATTTCTGTCATGTATAATTTTACAAATGTACTTTTAAAAATTACCGCTAAGCTGGAAGCTGTAACAAGCTGTTACTTTTGATTTGCTAGTTGCCTACCAGTGCTTAGCAGTACTGTGTATGCTAAAGTGGAGCTGACACATACTGTCCGTGGATTATTTTGTGTACATTCTGAGCCATGAATTATTAAGCATGCAGCAAATACAAGAATTTCTTTGGACAATCTTCTACAACCAAGGCTGCTAAAAAAAAGAGGAAAGAAATATAGAAACAATGGCCAGCATCCTTTAAACTTAGCCTCATAAAGTTGCTTAAAACAAATGCAAATGTGTACTTACTTGTTTTATATTATCTTTTTATTTCTACATTTGTTGATCTTGATATCCATTCTTATTAGTCCTAAGTTTAATGTATCAGGTTTGGCTCCCATGTGATTGTATATATTGCTACTTATTAGTTTATA
Organism: Notothenia rossii; assembly: GCF_949606895.1. NCBI lineage: Eukaryota > Metazoa > Chordata > Actinopteri > Perciformes > Nototheniidae > Notothenia > Notothenia rossii. The sequence goes on along the minus strand of NC_136911.1, from coordinate 7,634,379 downwards.
GGAATAAAAGCACCAATTCAACCTAAACCTTCTGGTTAATATGCAGGAAGATATCGTTCTATATGGTAAAGATAGAGATAAAACTAAATAGAAAACTTTCAGTTAGCAGAGTCACACAGAGACACCGGCACATCTCGTGGATGTCCCTTTGCACAGGGGAATACAGGCGAGTATCAAACCTCGCCTTGGGCTAAAACCTTTGTTCTCGTATATCAAACCCATACAATAGTGCTGTATGGGATCAAAATCTGAGAGTAACATTGATATTCAGCCAAAATAGCAGCAGTGGCCTTTGAAATAATGTTTCCCATGCAAGACCATCCCGTTTCATTCCAAAATGCACTACATTAGGACACACTATATCACAGAGGGAAACAGTGGGGAATTCGATCGATGTTCACTTTGAAATCCAACCCAGTAAAAAAATTCTACTTTGCCTCAATTCACCAGGCATGATGGTGATCTGGCATGTGTGTAACTGTGGGTTGTGCATGGAGAGCATGCTGTGTGTTGCAGTAAATTGTAGCAGATTCCTCCCAGGGGGACGTGAGGATGAACCGAGGGGAGAGTGAAGCAGGATCGGGGGGCGATGGGGGGTGGTAGCTAAGAAGCTGACAGAAACATTATTCAAATGATGCTCTTCTGCTTTCTTTTTAGCTTTTCTCTTCCCCTCAGCAGCACACTAAACCCTGACATTTAGTCGCAGCGAGAGAGCGGGAGCTAAGACAATTCACGAGGATTTTCCACCGTCCTCGTCTTTGGCTCTTTTTAGAATCGAAGGTCCCAGAGTCCTGCGGGGGTATTACGTGCACCTCGGCCCTCCGCGACACAGGAGCCCCGGTGTTTATGAATCAAATATTTGATTTGGAAGGACTCCCTACCTCGCTATTGCCAAGTGCCATCCCAACAATAGAAAGGTCACAGTGAATCAGTGTGAATACAAGGCATGTCCACTTTCAGTCTGGGCCCTGCTGGTGGTGGTATGGCAGAGAGAATGGAGTGAGAGGGGAGACAGGAGGAGGGATGATGGGGGGAAAATGGATGTGGATAAGAGAGGAGCAAGAGTAAGACATGGGGGGAAGGGAGGAGGGATAGGGGGATGAGAGTGTGGGTGAGGAGGAGGGGAGCGTTCTGCAAAGCTGTCGCCTGGACATATTGTGCTTTGATGGGTTGGCTTTCATTTTTACTGCCGTTTTTCTTTGCTGTGGAGAGGCAGTATTAAAGTCTTCAATCTTTAGCTGATATTACAGGACTCACGGCAGATTGTGATAAACAGCAACGCGCCTTCCTGGGTACTTCCTCTCTGAACATCTGTTGGAACATCACACAGTGACAAAAGCAATGTAATTATAACGCACCAACTAAACCTACATACCACACAGCACCTCATGGGCATTTCTAAAGTGGGTGTCACTTTGGCAGACGTACAGTCAGGCAGGCGGAGGGAGTGGGCTGGTGGGTGGAAGTATGTGCATAGCAGTGTGTTTGTAGGAGCTTACGAAAGGGACTGCGTGTTGCACCATAGAATTACAGCGCTGTCCTCCACATTCAAGTGGGCTGAATCATGTTCTCACACATGCAGGGTGATGTTTAACAATGGGCCATACTGGTATTTCAACACCTGCGCTCCATGTAGCTTTGCATTCCATAGCATCGGGGAGAGAAGTCCTTAAAAGTGTAATTTTACCTCAGAAGTTTTTGACACTTACACGATAACCATCACGTTCTGCAGTCACCCACAGTAATAAGCAGTTTCTGTGGGTTCAGTGGGTTTAATTATGTCTGCACAATAATAAAAAAGCATAATCACCACTTTACCCGACTGTCCTGTTGGAAACTGAGAAGGACGACCTCCATAGTGGACCTTATTTCAAACTTCATCTAAATTCTCGAACGGAGTTTATGGGAAACCTACACATGTTCAAGTTAAATTCTGATGCCACCTCTTGACATGTGAGTGCTGTTATTTAGTGAGTGAGATACAACTTGAGACTTCAACAACAGATCTGCTGCCTCTCAAATCTTTAGCGTTCTTCAGTTTAATGTGCTAAAAGTGTTGGAATCAGTTTAATGTGCTAAAAGTGTTGGAATGCATGAGTTTGAAGCTGCCCTCCACTAAAACTATAAAGATTCTCCTCATAATTACATCTATTGGATGTTTGACTTTCCCTCTCTTCTCTCTTCCCTCTCTCTCAGGTATGTGCAGAGTTTGACACTAGAAGGCTGTTTGCACATTCTGCTGCGAAAAGAGGAGAATTACTCAGGGCTCAGCTTAGATCTGAGTGTGTATACGAGCAGGATTTGTAACTTAATTAGAAGCCAATTGTGGCCCAGTATGCAGTTTACAACATTGTGATGCAGAGCAAAAACACTGACAATGGACTTTACAATGAGGTAGACATTTTGTTTCATAGTTTATCGTTTGAATAATATTAGCATTAGCAAGGAGAAGTTTGTAGTTTACCCCAATGATGTCTCCTTGCTACCTACTGTCTGAAGAAGTTGGGTGTTGAACTGTCTTGCTGTATTGGCGTTGATTTATTCAAACAGAAACTTTAGCCTATACTTATATCCACAGCCCAGAGTGACTGAAGAAATCAGAGTTACATGAGCATGCCGTGCTCAACCGGGCGAAAAATAATTTGGTGCTGCCATTGTGCAAATTTTCCTTTCCGTAGCTTTAATCTCATAGATTAGTTTCTTTATAATGCATTCACAGTATTGGTACATTTCCAGAGTAGATTACACATATAAATGAGACGAGTGTAGACGTTTTAACCGCACCTCTTCCTTCTAAACAATCCCATGAAGCAATTTCCCTTGAAAGTGCACACCTACATAAAGTATCTTCCTATCACACTGAACATTGTAACACTTGGTGTACCGCTGTATTACACATTACGCGTCCATGTTACAGAAACTTGGGACCAAACACAATAGCTCTTAGCTAATGTTACACAACCCAGTACCCTTATAGCCTGAGTCAGCCCTTATGGGGCAATAGTGGTAAGTATAGCATGCATCACTTGAGGAACAGGACGAGGGTGTGGGCCCACATTTACAGTCCCAGGTAAATGATAAGTCCCTCCTATGGGCCACAAATCCTTCAGAGAGCTGCCAGGGTTCAGAGGTCAACATGTAAATGCACAAAGTAATCTGCAGACAAACAGCCCAGCCCTCGGTACAGTCATCAAGGTAAATATTGCAGAGCGTCTGATGGCCACTGTTGTTTGAATGAACATTTCATAAATGCTGATGACCTGCCAGTCGATGACTATTACCCAAGCAGTTATTGCTTCATGGCATGTCTGGGACTATTGTTTGCGATGGGAACACCCATGATTAATTCAGCCACACATTCAGCCACTTGGAAACACCATGTGGAGGAGGATTACAGTCAAGGTTGTCGGCCCCGGTGGCTGGAGGCCAAGAGTGGGAGACGGATAGGGAAAAGTGCAAGGAGGAAAAAAAAACAGCACGGACTGAAAGAGAGACATACAAGACCCCCGCAATGAATGAGACTGCCTACTTATCAGCCGTGAGCGTGATGTGCAAACAGAGGCCTTTCAGGGCTGCCGGGCACACAATAGCTTTGTTTGCTATGCAATAGAAACCAGTTGTTCGCTGCTGAGTCAATATTTACTGCCTAATGGAATGTGTGCTCTTCTACTACCCCTGCTCAACAACACCAGATTGGAAGAGGGACTTATTACCTCCCCTCTCCCTGCCATCCTCTGTCCCTCTTCGTCCTTTCCTCCCCTCTTCGTTATCTTACCCTTCCTATCGTCACATCCTTTACTCCCCCCCGTCCCCTGCTCGCTATGTTACTTCCCCTCATTCTTCCCTCCCCTATTCTGTTGATCCTATATCATTTCCTTGCATGTGCACCTCCCCTGATGTGGCAAAGAAAAACAATTGTAGTAAAATCTCCATATAAGGCTTGGCAGTGATTGAGAAATCTGTGCAAAAAAACTAATGAATAAAATAACATGTGTCATGTAGGCTGGAAATCCAGAGTATTTTATTAAAGTAGTAAAAAAAAACAAGAGGAAAAGAATAGCGGGACTGGACAATCTTCTGTTTATGGAGGGCAATATCCTACCAAGGCCATGGCTCTAACAGAGAGAGATAGCTTAGCGATGAGATCACTGTGCTGACAGAATGATCCCTTTGTGCTCCAGCCCCATGGTAGGCAGTGAATGCATCACACGTGGTATTTACACCGTGGCTGCTCATAAACTGCAGCTGATCACAATTTTCTAAGGGGTGCATGCAGGCAATGGTTGTACGCCAACAAAAACACCAACAGGCTTCACCCCGGTTGACAGTGTTTCTGCTCATGCTGTGTATTGATTCTCTGAATGTTGCCACCCTCACACACACACACACACACACACACACACACACACACACACACACACACACACACACACACACACACACACACACACACACACACACACACAACACACACCTTTGCCCAGGTGTCACTGGAGGCATGACACACTTGTCTGAGTCCTTTTAAAGGTATTTTTTTGTCACCATCCACCCCGACAATCCATTCCTTTCAGTCATGCTTCAGTATCGTTTCCTTACAGCCCAGAGGATTACTGAGGAGAGGACAGTTGTGGGAGTGATGGTGCCCCCGTGTGTGTGTGTGTGTGTGTGTGTGTGTGTGTGTGTGTGTGTGTGTGTGTGTGTGTGTGTGTGTGTGTGTGTGTGTGTGTGTGTGTGTGTGTGTGTGTGTGTGTGTGTGTGTGTGTGTGTGTGTGTGTGTGTGTGTGTGTGTGTGTGTGTGTGTGTGTGTGTGTGTGTGTGTGTGTGTGTGGGAGGGGAGGGGGGGTTTCCATAGTGACACAGAGGCAATGAAAAGATTGAACCAGTGGAGTTTGCAGTGGGTGTGTGTGTGTGTGTGTGTGTGTGTGTGTGTGTGTGTGTGTGTGTGTGTGTGTGTGTGTGTGTGTGTGTGTGTGTGTGTGTGTGTGTGTGTGTGTGTGTGTGTGTGTGTGTGTGTGTGTGTGTGTGTGTGTGTGTGTGTGTGTGTGTGTGTGTGTGTGTGTGTGTGTGTGTGTGTGTGTGTGCACATGGAGTCCAGCTCTATAGCTCTAGGTTGAGACACAGTGGAACCATTCATGATCTACTATCTGGCCCCCAAAGGCCTTCACTCTTAAATCAGAGCAGGCTTGCAGAGCTCAGATCCCTGCATGGATTTGTTTTTTTGCACCCAAATCCAAAGCTATCTGCGGCAAAAAGAGAAAAAATACATTATTCAAATTGTGTTTTTTATCGTTAATTCCCTCCCCCCTAATTATTGTCTTTTCATCTCAGTCCAACAACTTTTCCAAAGAGGAGGTCGTATTTATTATCCCTGAAATTGATGGCACCGAGTTGTGTTTGTTAATGGTTTCATGCTGGCCGAGGGATAAACAATTAGGATGAGACATATTCATTGTCTCTAATTATCATTTCTTAGCGCAGATTAACTGTTTTAATAAGTTTGGCTCCGAAAAAGCCAAATCCTCTTCATATACGGGCATTACATCTGTCCACATTTGGAAACAGAAATCACTTAACAGAGCTTGTGATTAACTCGCATTTCACTGTGAGGGTGATTCATCAATATTATTTAACCAGAGCAGTTAGTGCCTCATCTAATCGCCTTTTACAGCTATTTTCCAGTGAACTTGACCTTGCCCTAAATCTATTGACGGAACCCTGATTGTGGTTTGGTGTGGTCAAAGTACATTTAACGGCAATTTGTCAATGAAACGACTCAAAACGTGTGCAGTATTTGTAACGATCCCCTCTGTCTGCCCTGAGCATACATTACAAGAGGAATCTTTTTCAAAGGCCTTGATTGTGCGGAGCCCGCGTTAATGAAATCGCTCTTTTATAGAATTGACAGTTAATAAAGACTATTATGTGGGTACAGACGTCTTGAAAAGAATCGCCTGAAATTACAGCAGAAATTCTAAATCTGGTGTAATACCTTGAAGAGTAATTTAAAGATAAGAACATTTCTCATTTGGCATATGAAATAATTAATTATCTCTTTGGTGGAAATATCTTAACAAGGCTACAGTACTTAGTATGCATATATATTTTCAAATTGTAAAATCAAATTAGCATTATTAACTTAAAGTGTGTTAGATTACATCTATTCTCTTTCAAAAGGTCCCACAGAGTTGAATTGATAATTAAGTAATGAAATGAAAATGGATGATCTAATCAATGGTAGTCCGTATTAGCACAGCAGTAGTCTAAGGTTTCAGGCAGCAATGGGAAGGGGGGGTCTCAAACCCCTGAAAATGACATAAGCTCTGAGGAATTGAGTTACAATGCCGATTTATTCGCATGGAGTCCTATTGTAATGAGCTAAAAGCAGCCCAAACAAACCTGGATTGAACTCAACATTACATCATTACATTTACTTATGCAGAGTGAGGCTTTTAGCTAAATGCTCTCAGTGACTATGCTAAATATAATATAGTCTACCATCACCATCTTATTTAAGCGTGTAAGAATGCTAACATTAAACAAGTACAGCCAAGGCAGACGGATATCAACAAGTATTGGACAAATTGAAATGTTGACCAGATGGTGGCAAAATATGAAAAGTAACCTCCAAACCAAAGTCAATAAGGTTCATCCTCTGGTAACCATGAATGTCTGTGCAAATTGCGGGTCAAAACCTCAATCTTTTCTTTGGATATGTGAACTTTTGACTGTAGAAACCATCGTCTGGGGGCCATGGATAAGTGTGCCAAATGTAATAGCAATCCATCTATTGGCTGTTGAGATTTTATCATCTCTAGACCTTGAGATGTGATTCCAATCCACAGAGCCATTCTGCTATTGCTAAATGCTAAACTTATTTATTGGCATGTGTTTTATTGTAAAACAAAGAGTGTCCGCTTCCTGCAGGTTGTTTCAGTCCTATTGGTTTTTCCAATGTATTTTAATATTTGGCCTGGTGCAAGCAGACACAGTGACAACAAAAAAAGAGAATGCGGTGCTTCAGCCCCTCTGCCTCATGGCGGGTTAAATGGAGCGGAGGGCAATGAGCAATTCTCCAACAATCCCTCTCCTCAGTGCTGCAGGTTGTTCTTCCCCCTCCAAACCCATCGCTTCCTGGTGTTCCGGCTTAAAGCTTTACCCTGTGGGGTCCCAACAGGCTGGAATGAAACACAAGTGGATGCGGCAAGTTGCCATGGAAACTTAATAAGCCAGCAGTTGTAGTGAGAGAGGGAGTAAACTACAGTACACAGTGAAGCGTGCATCTGAAGGCAATAAATTGAATGCTTTGGAGGGGAAGGAGACGGAGAGAAAAAGAGGCAAGGGGGATCGTGTGTTATTGTGAAATAACCTTTTACGTCGGAACTAAATATTTTGTCAGGAGTGTGATGCTCTGAGCACCCCCCCCCCCCCCCCTCCTCTCAGAGGTTAAACGGCTGTCTGCATTGTCACCAAGATGCTCTCCGGCGACCGTCTGCCTTCTGCTGCGTGTCACATTTGGTGACCGAGGGACGCCTGGCTGATTTTTATATTTTTTTACATTTTTTTCTTCAACCTCACCTACAACTGTCATTGCCTTGATTGTCGGGCCATTACGTGCACTTGTCTCCAGGGCGCAATTGATGTGCTGTTGGCTGTCAAAGCTCAAAAGCCTCCAACACGCCACCCGATTGCCAAGCGTCCTTTATGTCGCGTAAATCTTTTATTAACCGCCAATCTATCATTAATTATCGGCTCCTGGCATTTATGGATAGGTTGGGAGATTGATAGCAGCTGATGGGGGATGGGTGCGGGGGAACTGGTGTTGACTGTTTAGGGAGCCAATCTATAATGACTCACAACAAGAAGGAGCTCTCTTAACTTTTATTTATAAGGGGGGCACTCGCCAGAGGTGATGTTCATCTGTCGAGCTAACCCGATAACATTAGTCCTCACGGCAGCTGGAAAACAGCTTTATCTTCATTCTCCGCGTCTCTCAGGGTCCGTCTCCATATGTTTTTGGACAGCTCGATGATCATCTCTCTTTAACTCCACGGGCCCCTTCGTTTTTTTTCTTCCGCGGCCCCTTTAAAGAAACAAATTAATTCCCCTCTGAGGCTTAAGTCCTGAACTGACCAATATGTGCCTGTCTGTGAACGTGGGTGATTTCACCGTCGACTTAAAGGTGAGGTATCTGCTTTTGATTTAAGGGGAAGTTGACAGCTCTGTTGCCCAGAAAGCCTTCTGTTATCTGGCTTTGCATAGGATTAGCTGTCGACTTCATGCTGCAGTAAACAAACAAACAGAACAAGCCCAATTACAAGGGCAGTGTCCACGACATCTGATGTTGCCATAGTACTCAGAAAAGCCAGGCCCTGTGTTGGTCTATAAATCCTGAGGAAACCTTGGCCTAAATGTGCCAACAAAAGCACTGTAACACCTTTCTTCTCTCTTTACACCCTAATTCTCTTTCTCTGCCCCCCCCCCCCCCCCCCTCTCTCTCTCCGGACCTAACACTATTTACAGCTTCTCAGATGCTTAAGCCACCAAAATATAGCGTTGTTTTATCTTTAGACACGTCGATAAGGCAGCATATTGGTTTTCTGCTAAAAGCTACGGATTGTGCTGCATGTATTGACTCATCAGTTTGGCGGTTCAGACTAGCCCAGGGAGAGAGAAAGACACACACACACACACACACACACACACACACACACACACACACACACACACACACACACACACACACACACACACACACACACACACACACACACACACACACACACAGTCCTTGGTTTGCTCACAGTGTTTCATTTTGTGACATTCACCTGGTGGAGAGAAAGATATTAAAACTAAGAACAGGGATCAGACCTTGGATAACACAATGTAACGGGAAAGGGGGAGCGAGCAAGGGGAGGGGAGGGGGACTCAGACAGGGGGTGAGACAGGGGAACAGGAATAGACATGGAATGAACACCCCTCCAGAGTGCTTTATCCTGCATTGTCACGCTCTGTTATCCTGGCAGTCTACTTGATATTTAGTGACAAAGACTAGATTAGGGCTACCTCCCTACCGCTGCTGTCCCCCCGTCCCCGCCACACACAGCCCAGCAATGCACAAGCAGTCGCACAGAAATCTTCTGCTACGGGCTGATGAAAGTGAGCCGCATCAGATGAAATTTGCATCGCTCAAGGTTTCAAAGTCGAGCCGAGGTCAAAGTCAAAGCCAAGAGGCGGAGGAGGAAGGGAACCGATTGGTCCACAGGCCTGCAGACAGACAGACTCGTTACATTGGTCATTATTCCAGCTCGTGTCACAGCGGAATGGGAAACTCAGCAGGTTTCATTATAACCCCCCCCCCCAACAAGTGGGCCGCTTGTCTGCACAGTTAGCTGGTGTGTGGATTGTGGGAAGAGCTGAAAAGAAGGTTATTGGAGGTGGTTGACAGAAAATGACCTCGGTTTGTTTTGGCCCTCTGAGGTTATTATATGTTGTTTCACTGAGGGCTCACAAAGGGCCAGCCTGGACTCCAGCTTGGTCTATCCGTTTATTATGAACCGGGCTGATGTAAACAGAGCCATCCAGAGGCTCAGGCAACCGGCGGACAACAGCCAGTCAAAAATAAAGCTTGGGTGATTGTCATCGGAAACAATACCTCGGATGAAGTGAATGCTTTGCTTCTGGACCTTGATTTAGAACGTTCCATCAAAAATAAATCTCTAACAAAAGTTACCTCCAAAGACTTTTCTCCATGTTACTCTGCAGGCAGCGCACTCCTGCAGAGAGTTCATGTGTTAACCGAGGCGAGACAAGTATTATTCTTTCAGAAGGAAGACACAATAGCAGAATTAGGATTCATGTAACGTGGCTTTACAGGTACTCTTGCAAATGACTCCGTGGAGCCCTTCAGGCTACTGTCAGTTGAAACCCTCACCGGAGACATACAGCTAATATGCCCTTGGTGTTTCACAGCACTGGAGCAGATGGTTATGATATGGATTACACCGACAGTAAGTCAATAAGACCCAGATTCAGGGTTTGCACCGGATTAGGCAATTGTCTCTGGGCCCCCTTTTATGATTTTTTTTTCTGAATGCTCACGCCTCTCTGCTCTTCAACTCAATTTGAAGCTGCAATTTTTTGGTGTGGAGGTAGTGAAACAGAACTTCAGAAATAATAAAAAGCAGGCTGTGAAATGGTGCTCTGAGGCAAATTTGCCTCATGGCGCCTGCAGTTCTGGCTTGTCAAGTCCGGGTAAACAGAAGATGCTCGTTCTGGAGCTGCAAACGAGCGGCCGTGCACACAGCGCCCTACACAAATCTTGTTTATTGCTCCCATGCCATATGTTGCATGTCCATATGCTTTTACTCTGATATATGATACATGAACCCAGCTCGAAGACCAGCTTTGGTTACAATTAACCAATGCTCCATCCAACCAGAGTGCAGCAATTTAACACCATCCAATCAAATTTGTGTGACAACCAGACGCCTTTCATCACAGCAGGGATCCAGACGGTTCCTTACAGCCCACCTGCCCCGAGCGCTGTCTAAGAGATGGTCTGGCATAGCTAATTAGGCAGCGCCGTTACAGCACATTCAGCATGGGACATTCACGCCAAACCAATACCGTAAAAATTCCACTTGATCTTGTCGTCAAGCCTCGCTGTTTTTTAACGTGTCAGCATTCTCCCTTTTGATCCCTCTTCAGCGCAGACAGATGAGAGAGAGGAGCATTTTCGGTTTGTTTAAGAGAGTTTCACTGGAGTTTGCAGGCACCTGCTGTGCACACTGCGCCGCATGCTTTTCAACTGCAGTCCCTCTCAGGGAGGAGGAGGGGGATGTTGGACTGGGACATCAAAATGTTTTTTTCTCTTCTTTTGTAAACGGTGGACTCGTCTGCGCTCGTCTGTTGTCATGTTGTTGAGAGAATATTCACGAAGTGATCGGCTGAGCAGCTACACAGGAAGTACACTTCAAAGAATGTGTCTCAGCTGCAAGGCTCTTTGGTTACACTTTTGTTAAAAGTAATCCATTTTTAGCCATTATTCCAGGTTTTGTTCATGCAAAAGCAGGGGAGGGGGGTTTGTTCTAACACAGCAATGATAGAAATATATTAATAAATAAAACAAAAGCAGTGAGTTAAGTCGCCCCGTGCGAAGCTGCAAACAGCCAAAACTCCTTTCTATCCTGATGTGAGTGGAAAGGCAAAGTGTTGAGTACTCTCACAGCTGGAAAACAATACCACAACAAATAATGTATGAGGGGCCAGCAGAGGGGGAGCACTCCGCAGCCAACACAAATAGGAATTATTCATTATACATGCTCTATTCACCGGGTATGTGTGAGCGAGCTCAAGCCGGTTAATATGCAGTGTTTTCCATAAGTCAGGCAGGGTACCTCACCTTTGGTGCCTGAGAGAACCGCTTGAACCCACCTCTGTTTAGCTTTCCCTTTTCGTCTGTTTTCCACCCCATGTTCACGGTACATAGACAATATGTGAACCATGATATATTGTATTGTATGTGAAACGTAGGTTTTCTGCTTGCAGCCGGCAAGCAGAAAAGCTCTTTCCCTGTCTGGTTTCTTTAATGTCTGGTAAAAAGCATACGTTGGGCCTCAAACTGAAGCGCTCATCAGTCATGACATACCATTAGTGTTCCAAAGGCAAATTACAAAAACCTACAAGGCACTCAGAGTCACTAAACGCCAGTCTTCCATTAATTCTTGACCTCGCTGCGATTTGCGTGCACAGCTAAGCACCAAATAATAGATAGAAGATCTTTAACATAATTACGCCTTAATGGACGGCGAAGCCACGTTGTCAAAAATTGATATGCAGGCCTCGGCGGCGTTTAAGGGGAGATGGCAGGGCACATTCATCTCCACGTCAAAGACAGACAGAGAGAGAGGGGACTGATGGAGGAGTGACATTCTGAGATGACAGCGCCCTGTGTAAGATCATTTCCCATTAGGCAATTCTGTGCTATCTAGTCTAATTGCAGTGAATATCTCCCCCCGCCCCTCCCCTCCCAACCCTTTATATTTAATCATATGTCTGGTTCTCTGTTGACAAAGCCAGATGAAGTTTTACCGGCCCTATTAGCAGCAATATTGACCAACTCCTCCAAGGTGACCTCCAATAACTGTGGTCAGCTGCAGTCTGCTGCATTTAGCCAAGACTTTTTGTGAAGTCAGCCCCATTAAGTCAGGGATAATTGTGTGTGTGTTCTCCATGGTGAATATTTGATCTGCTGTTTGCCCTTTGCCGGCCACACAGCGCAGAATAATGGCCCTCTTTGAGTGGCGCGAGGCTAAACCTTGGGCTCCTTCGGCCCAGTAAGAGGCCAACCCAATTACTCTATCAATTATTAATTCATCATAAAGGTCGTTCCTTTGCTCTATTATCCACACCAGTCTGAGCATGCCAATGTCATGAGTGTTAACAGGGACTTCAGGTCAAAAACCACTCTGACGAAAACTATACTTACTGCAGAGGATTCTTATGTTAGAATTGGTAAGGAATCATATAAGTGTATAATTAATGAGGCTTGTCAAATTGTAATATTTCAGAATGGGGTAGTATTAAATTAACATTTCAATGTTATTCTTCTGGTCATTTTTAAACCTCAGTGCAGTTTTAAAAAACAGTTACCATATTCGCTAGCAATCGTAGAGCTAAGAGAGAGAAGTGAGCTAGCTTGCTACCTAGCTAGGACTAGTGGACTTAATATTTGACATTGAATGTGAACCAAAGTCTCACTGAATTCTTCATAGTTTGTTTCTAACTATGAATTAGAGAGATTAAGTCAAAAATATAAAAACTTTTTTGATGTTTGTATGAAACAGAATATCTGTGTAGGTTAGCCAATTTTGCTAGTTGGAGTTTCACGTTTTTATTTGTGACATAAAGCAAGACTACTATAAACCGGAAAAGCTTTTGTTATTCTGAGTTGAAATGTTCATGCATTATCCAAGGTTAGCACCACTGCCAGATTTGTTGCAATAGCTAACGTGGTTTAAATAAATACTTTCAAAATAGTAATAATGGATCTGCTAGCCATATCGGTTAGCCCCACTGCTATCCTTGTGAATACTTTCTTGTTACATTTTTGCAGTATTGTCAGGAAACATCAGATACAAACTGACTTTTTCTCTCTAATATTGGATTTTGAAACCTAGGCAGATCACTAGGTCGCAGATGTTGTAGCTGTTATTTTCAGAATGGAATTACTACTTGGCTAACATAACATATTCCTTTTTGTGTGGTTCTCTGACTATATCTAATACAGGCGTAGTGGAAACAGTCCATCATTGTCAATGGTCCTCATTGAAGTAAACCACATGGCCTACACAAGCAGATCAATCCACTTGAACCGTGACCAACGGTGGGTTTGTGGTCCTGTGTGGTTACATGTCACTGCCGGTGGAGCTGTGGCTAATGTTGAATGTGTCGTCTAGTTTGACCTTTAGCTAATGGTGCTGGCACTCCTTAGCAAAGGTCACATTCTACATTTCCCCCAATCGCTGCTCACAGCATTAACTGTCTGTGTTCAGGCTACTGAATGAAATAAACCACAGAGGATCAAAACACAATGTGTAGTTTTCAGGCCATTCTACAAAGTGTAATGTGGTCAGTGATGGTGATAATCAGTTTCATGGTGAATTTGATTGCGTGGCATGACATGACCTTTATAGACCCTGAAATGTATGAGCTAGAGGTCTAGGTTATATTAGAACATCAATATTTATGATAATAACATCTAAGTGTGTTATTACCCTCTCCATCGGAAACAGACCACCTGTATTTTCAGTGTGTTGCCAACAACTGCAGCGAAGGCAGTTTGGGGATTAAGACCTTTTAAAAGATTAAACCATTGTTTAAACATTCAGTGCAAATGCTGATTTTCAATTGCAATGCAAAGCAGTCTACTTTGGTAAATTATAAATTGTCAAGGCTGTCTTCATTAAATTGCGTTATTTGTCATATTAGCATTAAGCGCATAATTGAATATGATTATCTGTAATTATTCTCATAAATTACATTTAGGCCACTGATCACAGCAGAGATAAACACAAGAAAGTGTCTGTGGAGTATTTTTCTTGCTTCCAAATTGACTGTCCCATTTAGAAATACATCCCCCAAACAAACATTGATATTCTATTCTGACATATCACATCTGTTGAAGACTTTACAAAACTATTTTTCAAACTTTATTTTCTAGTGTATTGAGAGTGGTATACATGATGTTGCTGGAGGAATTGCGGAGCGTTGTCAGTCATGAAGGAGTGTTAGCACATAGCTCTTAGGAATTGACAGTGTAAATACCAAATGTTCTTTTTTTAACATCAATTATTCTGACGCAGTTAAGTTACAATATGAGTAATAGTAGCATTAATAGTGTTTTAATTGAACAACAAGCATTATTAATCACATTGATGGTGAAAACAGTGGCAGCAAGAGGAACAAAATATGTAGAATAATGACAACAGAAAGACAGACCTACACAGCTTTCTCAAGTTATTTCTGCTCATTTGCAAACAGGAGAAGGGGCATTTTCATGCAGTGTGTCAGATTGTCATGGCAACATGGGAAAAGAAAAAGGCAACATGTTTCGAAAAACAAAAATGTGCCAGATCTTTTCGTGGACTCGGTGAGGTAGTGGAACAGCCTGCCAGCGGACCAGTGGAGGAGACAAAACCGAAACAAAGTGTGAGCATGTTGTGTGTGTGTGTGTGTGTGTGTGTGTGTGTGTGTGTGTGTGTGTGTGTGTGTGTGTGTGTGTGTGTGTGTGTGTGTGTGTGTGTGTGTGTGTGTGTGTGTGTGTGTGTGTGTGTGTTTGCGTGCGTGCGTGCGTGCGTGCGTACGTACGTGCGTGCGTGTCTGTGCTTGAAACTGCTGACTGGAAAAATGTGGGTTTCTTCAAGAGCTCACAAAGCCATGAAAGCATGTGATGACAGAGTCTGGTGAACACACTCAATCACTCATGTGGACACACACACACACACACACACACACACACACACACACACACACACACACACACACACACACACACACACACACACACACACACACATTCAAAAATGCATACTCACTGAAGACTGTCACAGCAGATGGAGTCACTTAAATGTTGTTACAAGTACCTGCCTGGAATATGAGAACTGTTTGAAACCTGTGATAAAATCTTGTAGCCGATGAGGGTGTTTATCAGTGTAAATGGTGGATTACGCTCCCTATGCAGATACTACGACGACATGCACATTTTAGAGAAACTAATGAACGATTCTTAGTTTCAGGTGATGAACACCAATGAAAACATAATGATTCATCTTCCAATACATTCCCTCAGGTCCCACACACTGGTCCTTTTAAGGCATGTTCATCTGCGTCTTTTGTAGCTATTACTTTAATTAAGTCCCCAAAAAATATGAAAGTACAATCTTGTGTTTATATTTAGACACCTTCGGCTGTCAACTGAATATTCCCCTGCGATGGTTAGGCTCAGAGTACCACTTTACATAAAAAGCCCTGAGAATGCAGTGACTGGCATGTTGCTGCACAAGAAAACCATTTTTAATAATCAAATTCCCCTGTGGCTTGAGTAAGAAATATGTGTGCCTGTGTGTCTGCTCTTTCTTGTTCTCATTAGGATCTACACTACAGGGCCCGGCTTCAATGTTGTTTCCTGTATAGCCCATTACTGCTACCTGCCCTGGGGTTGGAAGTTGAAGTCTGAGACAAACAGCGAGCCGTGTGCAGTAAAATGCACCCGGGAGATTAGCGTGGCGAGGAAATCGGGGTGTGTAAGAGGGGTGAACTTAAGGTTGAGTCAACCTGAGGCCACAATGGGCTGTTGTGGAAAGACGATTTCCAGCCAGGCTTTTAGTGTGGAGGGCAGGGAGCATTAAAACGTGGAAGGGGAAATTGCAGAGAGACATAACATTTTATGTAATTTAATTCAAAAGGTACTCAAATGCATTATTTTAAAAAAGTATTTAGTTAACCCTAGATGACAGCATGGTAATGTTTTATTTGCAGTCTTGTCACACAACACACAGCAGATGTTTTGAAATAGTGCCAAAGCAATGTTTTTTTAACAAGAAAAATATGATGTGTAAAATATTATTCAGGCTTAATATGAAGCACATTCTCATCTTGTTTTATTCATTTAAATGTGTTTTTACTCTCTGTGTTTCCACCAAATGTCAGCTGCAGCTAGGTAAGGAACTGACCATTTGTGTGACTTTGTGATTATGTGAAGTCCTTTTCTTCCTGTTATTTTTCTCCAGTTTCTTTCCTTTTTTTGTTTTGCCTCTATATCTTTGAGTCATACAACCTCAGCTCAAACACTAAGGTTTAGTAGGGCTAGGGATGCACATGGTATGAGCAGAGGAGGACAAATTCAGATTGGCCAAAAATGAACAATTCCTTTAATATGACGGACCAATAAATAAAATAAAGTGTTTAACATTAGCTGCTCTCTGTGTCAGGGCTTAGCTACTCCACACACAAACACACAGTTGAAGATAACTACGCTCTTATAGAAAACAACGCTCTAATAGACAATAGGCAATCAGACTAAATTAGTTGGAAACAATTGAATATCAAAATTCCAAATTGCGCATCCCTTCTTGAAATTGCTAATTTGCAATGAGTGGTCATCGCCATGTCTCTTTGCATTGACTTTATATGCAATTCAATGGCAGTAGCCTTATCACACCATGGTTTGAAAATCAAACAAAGGCCATCCAATAAGTATTATGCAGCACTTTTGTCTACTTTAATAGATATAAGGGCCAAATGCATTATTTCTCATGGGTACCTCCTCATAACCTTTCTCAGGGGACGGTGACTAATAAAGGTGTTTAAGCACCAAAGGGCGACTTTTCCTAATGGTTTTGCAAAATGTGTAGTAGTTAATGGAGCAAGGTGTTATACTGATACAACAGCCTTATTAAGAAAATTATTGTGCACTTGCCACAGCTTATTTGTCCAGACAGCAGCGGTTCAAACCTCACGGTGTGAAACCTCAGTGGTCAAAACTAATAAAAGTTTAATAAAGGAATGGACAAATATTCTGCTCTATCCTATTCTTCCCTAGTAGGGTCACCCCACAGTGTGATTTCCCTGTGTGTTCCTGAGCACTCATGGAAAGAGAATATCTGTGTCTGTACTGACTGCACACAGTCCAATCTGCACCATCTCTTCCGTCCTCAGAAACCAGCAGTACTTTCCACCCATGTGATTATGAGAAGGCTGGTCTGTCTGCTTAGCGTGACTCAACTCATACTCTGTCTGTGTTGTGCCAATTGCAATAGAGCAGGTGTTAGTGGGGACGGCTCACACTGATACTGTCAGTCACCATGTTTTCCAATTACCATAGCCTGCACACCAACATGATTGCCTGATTGGCAGTGTTATTTCCGTGGCAATTATTATGATTCTGATTATGTCAATCATATCACTCCCAGCTCCATGTGGCATCAAATAGCAGTAGCTCGCTTCCCCTTTCCTCCTCATGTGTCTGATAGCTGTTTGAGGTATTCTCTCTTTTTACAGTAGAAAAACTTTTTAAAAATTCATGCTCTGATCGCCTCTAGCGCTATTACCTTTGAGCTGGGTAGCTCATTCTAAATTACTAACGGCCTGTATATGGTCCCCATAATGATCATTTTCGCTCTCTGTCAGTAATAATTGCGAGGTTAGTTCTATTTTAGTGCAAGCTCAGGGCTTCTGGTTTTATCTTGCTACTTCTTGTATTATTCATGTCATCCTCGTGTCTTTGACTTTTCCTACAGCGCCCTCCATTTAAACCACAATTACTACTATTACCACCCCTACACTCCTGCGGTAAAAAAGAAGAAGTAATTTTCTTCATTATCGTCGTCATCGCCACGGCACCATCATCATCTATTTACTACATAATTCAATTAGCGAGACATCAGATAAAAGGTCAAGGCTGTAATCAGTTCTTTCCCAACCTGTTTTTTCTTCTCCTCCCTTTTTCCTTCTTTGCACCTTTCCACTGTGCCTTGCCTCACATCTAACAGTGGCTAATGACCTTGCACTTTTGAACTAAGGCAGTATCCACAGCAACAAATGTGTATGGCTGCAAGGCCTTCGATCCATATGCAGTTCGTACAGAATCATTTGAATTGCAGAAATTGTCAGGGACTCATTTACACACTTTTCTAATTATGCTCACACTTCTTTGTCTTTGGAACACTTTTTGACATGGATTTTGAACGGTTCTTTATAAAGATTATATCAGAATCCTGTTTCCTGATTTCAAATGTATTGCTCAGTCTTAAAAATGTATTAAAGTGACTCGAGCCTATAATGCAAACGATGTGCAATATTCATGCTTACACTCCGGGCTGCAGTCGATTCAGGTGTACATGCTGATGTGCTCAGTGATGGCCTCTTTATATTGTACGTTGTATCTGCTGAATTGCACTGTGGTTTAATATTTGCTGTGCACAGGTATCCTCAGATTGCTTTTAAACTATTAGTAATCCAATCCTGGGTAAACAATTTACATCCATATGCAGAAGTAACACGCTGCGCTGAGGCTGTTTGCTGCTGCTGCTTAAAGAGGTACTATTAAGCTTTTTGGGGGGTTTTCCCTTTCTTGAAGTGTGTTATAGAGCAGACTGGGCTCTAGTTTCAGCAGAGGGTGAAAAGAGGTGCTGCAGCACAGACAGTATGAAAAAGAGCTTTTTGAACATTAAAGCATGTAAACATGTCACAGTTGAGGAACAAAATACAAATATGAACCCAAATATGTGCATATTAGGGCCCTTTTAAGATTTTCCTATGTGAAATCTGCTTTCATGTTGTCGAAAACAATAGCTTTTCAACACATTTTATTATATTGAAACCTTTATTGACATGTTATCCATACTGGAAAACTGCAGCAAGGATGGCAATCAATCTAACATTTGCGTTCAGGCTGAAATACCTCAACATGTATTGCCTCCAGCAGTTTGTTTAGAATTGCATAGCAACCAGAAGAAGAAGTCTCTAAAAAAACTTCGGTAAGCTACAACTTACAACTTGGTGCAGATATTCATGTTGCCTGGAGGATACATCCTAACTACTTTGGTGATTCTTTGGCTTTTCATCTACTGCCGCCAGCAGGTCAAACTTTGTTTTACTCATCTCATAAAATATCTCAACATCTGCAAGATGGATTGACACAAAGTGAAATTCATGGTTCCCTGGCAATCTTTCCCAATGATCCCCTGTGGTTTTGAGTGAAATGCCCTGTCACAACTATTGGATGGATATCCATATAATGTGATACAGACAGCTATTGCAACCAATTATGAGCCTTCAGTAAAGTGAAGGAAAATATATTTCTATTAAGCTATTAATATGATGCATTTTACTAGTATTATTTAGATATTAAAGATGTAACCTTTGGTCATTTTTTTTAATTGCTATATTAATTTGAAGAGTATTATATCTGACACACTCCCCAACAATGACCTATATCTGAATGAAAGCAGACAGACTACTCCCTCTCACACACCCACATGAGTACACACAGACACAGAAACACACACACACAGACACACACACACACACACACACACACACACACACACACACACACACACACACACACACACACACGCACACACACACACACACACACACACACACACACACACACACACACACACACACACACACACACACACACACACACACACACACACACACACACACACACACACACACACACACACACACACACACACACACACACACACACACACACACGCTAATAATCACCTTAAACATCAGCGCCTAATCTTTCCTGAACTCACACACTGAACGCCTGCCTGATCAAAGAGGAAAACTGCAGACTTCACTGTGTGTGTGTGTGTGTGTGTGTGTGTGTGTGTGTGTGTGTGTGTGTGTGTGTGTGTGTGTGTGTGTGTGTGTGTGTGTGTGTGTGTGTGTGTGTGTGTGTGTGTGTGTGTGTGTGTGTGTGTGTGTGTGAGAGTTCATCTCAGCAGCTGCCCTGTCAGCATACTCTCAGTCCAATGTTGGTGGTAGTGGAGAGGGGGGGGTCCACACAGCATGGCTAAATAACTCATCAACAACCCCAGGCGCTGCACTTGGTGTGTGGGATGATGTGTTGCAGACTCAGCCTCTCAGCCACCCCCCCAACCAACCACACAAACACACACATCATCACGGATGCGACTGTACACACATTAACATGCTTACAATCTGCTTTCACACAGCAAATGTGCCTGTTACCCACAAGAGTGTTTTTTTTCTTTTTTCAACAGGGGTTAAGATTGGGGAGCTCGTTACGAGAAACTAGAATTTGATTTGATATGAATGCAAAGCACACAGCTGAAAAGCTCTTGGGGTATTTAGTCTGTGGCTATGGGCTTGATGAGTTTGTGTGTGCATGCTGTAGGTGCGTGGTTAATGTGCCTGTGTGTGCATCAGCATATTTGTGTTTGGGTGAGTGTTTGTTTTGCACTTGTCAAAGAGGAGGGCTCTCTCGAAGTGTAACACACACTTATGTGATGGCTAGTGGCTTGAGGCGCTCGGTCTAATTCACTGGCGGAGGCTAATTCCATGCTAACAAGTCAGCGATGCCACATGCTTGTCCTTGCCCACAGCCCAGTGGGCCAGTCTCAAAGCAAACCAATTAGCCAAGATCACTCTTGGTCTGTCACCCCTCCAACCCCCCCTGAAAAAAGTCAGTCCAAACATTTTTTTCCTCTCTCCCCTTGGAGGCCTTTGAATGAAGGAGGTCTGTGAGGAGAGTAAAGGGGCTGCGCATTAATAAGCCTGTATCACTGACATGAAAGACGTCCAGCGAGAAACATCAAATACACAAGGATAAGCTGCCTTGCCAATTAGCTAAAATTGCTATTTAGTGTCAAATCTTCTCACACGCCAATGAATCCACGTCTAATGTACAAGTGAGGAGATGAATACACTTTTAATGGATGCATTAGTGCGCCGAAGGGATTCTTTGTGAAAACTTTCTCCGCACTATCACAGCTAGTTTGAAGAAAGCGGCAAACATGAAGGTGTCAGGACTCGCTAAGTGAACTGACTTGACACTGTGCAGTGTTGCAGCAGTTCCACTGCGGGAATAGCTAATTGGATGGTAATTAATGGAATGGAGGCAGATAAATACCTTTGTGAGCAGGCTTGTCAAGGACACGGAGGTGATGGGAGGGAGTTTGAGAGCTAGAGTATGCGAGAGAAAGAGAGTGAGAGATGAAAAAAGCTACAGGACAGACACCTTTTCTTCATCGTGACAGCTAATCCTCATCCCTTCATCCCTCTCCTCAATTCCTAAATGAAAGTACCCCTCCCTCATCACTCCTCCCCTTCCACTCCTCTCTCTTCCTCCCCTTATCAAGCCCCCTGCCTATTCTAGCTGCCCCAACTTCACTTGTTTCCATGGAAACACAGGATAAAAAGAGTTACTTCTAGATTAAATCAAAGATTTTGAAGTGCCGAAAATATTACAAGCTCTTTTGAATGGTGTTCCTCGAGTTCAGCATGATACTCTATTTTCTGCTGCCAGATAGCGCATGTGTGTCCCTTTCTTCTGGATGAGAAAACAGCACCGCTTATTCTCTCCCTGACGCTGACTATAAGACCTGTCTGTCTCTATGGGACCAATGAAAGGCTCTTGAGTTGACAGTTTTTCTTTCTTCCTATTTGTTTTCTCTCTCTGTACTTCAGGGCTTTGTAGGTGTCTGCTTAATCTGTCAGCCGCCACCGTGGAGGTCCAGGGGAAGAATTTTGTGCATAATTGAATATCCAGGCTAGGAAAGAACTAAACCTAAAGCTAAAGGATTCTTGTGATGTTGCTGTAGGATACTGCAGTCAACGTTCTGAAAAGGTGGCTTGCTGGTTGGTTATTGTAAACTGTGTTGTCTTTAGCCACTGTCTTTTTGATCCTGATTAGCACTTCAGTACAATGCGTAGCCGGAAGCGTCAGCTCACTTATCTTAAGTAAACAGTGGCTTTCTGCCTTGGTGCCGAGCTTACTAGCCAGAAGGCAAATTACTTAACTTCTTACTTGCCACTAACACCATATCTGCAAATCAGATACAATACCATGACATAATCATACATTAAATGACAAAAATTTGGCTCAATAATTGGAAGAAGTATTTGCTACGATTATACCGCAGCTATTGCAAATGTTTCCATTATTTATTTAAGAGAGTAAAACAAAATGTTTACTGAAACAGCGTATAAACCTTAAGTCTCTTCTGTGTGTCAAATGAATGTTGGATATTACTGTGTGTGTAGGGACTATGAACACACAGATTAGGGCTCCAATAAGGGACATTTGGCAAGCATTTCTTCGAATTATGCAAAGGAGTACCTAGAGGAGAGAAATACAAATATGATTTATGATTTATTTTGAGGGCAAGAACAAGTTGTACAAAAATATAAAAAGTGAGACAGAAGTAATGAAAAAGACCATCATAAAATATAAACATTGTTTGTGTTCAATAAGATACATCAGTGTTGTTTAACCCATGAAGTGTTGAGTCTTACCCATAAATGACACGTTCTATACACTTGAGTGGGGGTTAGTATCACAAATATATTCAAAACATATATTCTAACAAAAGGAATCTACTGTTTGAGTATAATTATGAAGAACACAATTCAAAATGAACACCAAGGACATAGATACTGCACTGCATACTCATTTTAAGCTGAATTGTCATTTAACTTTGTGTTGAACAGTCAGAAACAGCATTGAAATGAATGGTGAATAGCTTGTTATAGAGACAGCAGCAACTTTATACTTCCACACACAATCAGCTTTCACTCAGCTGTTGTTCCTAGGAGCTGACCTCCAATACGTCTGCCAGAGAGTGCTTTAGTACGTCACCTCGAACCCTCTCCATGGAAACGGCTGTCAGTTGTCCCTTTTGCTCAGTGCAGATGAGTGACAAGAGATCCATAGTGGCAGTGGTAGCACGTAAAGCTTTTACCAGCAGCAGACTGAGTGTGTCCCTCCTTCACACATGGCCGAGTCCTGAAGGAGACAAGAGTGCGAGTTCTACCTGACTGGGGCAGGCATGTACGCATGTACAAGGACACACATGTGCACACACACTGGAGGAAGTGGTGTCTTAATCCCGAGAGAGAAGTCTGGACATCAGCCTTTACAACAGAAGGCACGCTCCATCAGTCCACAAGGGGACCCTTTGAGTAAGAGCAGTCTTCCTTACTCTCCGTCAAACTTGTCAGACTGCTCTGGTGGAATTTTACTTCCCGGAAAATAACTTTAATGGATGTTACATTTTCATTCGGACCAAGTGCAGAAATCCAAGATGTGTGAAAAATCTTCAATACGGGTGCGATAAAATGCTGCAGGACTTAAACATTTTTTAATGCATACATTTTGTATGCATGTTAACAGGGTTGTATAACTTACGTCCCCCTTTTTTGTGGCTCCATTGTACTCCGGTTGCTGAGAGCAATAGCATGCTTCAGGGAGATTTAGCAGATTGGGTTACATTATTCTGCCACTGCGTACAGTACAGTGGTGCAGTGCTACCACCCAACAAAATAAGATTTATGAGGTACACACTCACCAAATTGCACCTAATGAATTGTATTGCTACTCACTGAATTTAACACCCCCCTTCATTTTACTGCCTTTGTTAAACACGGGTTAACTGCCACACGAATACCAATCAATGCTGAAATGGTTAATGAGTAACTGGTGTGAAATGGAGAATATGAAAGATTGATTTGCTTTTGCCCTATAGTAAGTGGGATTTATAGAGTGTGTTCTCACACTGGGCCTACGGATTAACCCCTGTGCTATGTACCTCTGTGTTTGTGTTGATTCATGTAACTGTATCCGTATGTTCAGTGTGTGGTGGCAGATCATCCCACACATCTGTCTCCATGTCTCAGATCTGCCTCGACCTCCTCCCCGTGACTGATTAATAAGGGAAATACATTTAACTTTAGCCCTGACACCTGCATCAAACCGGCGAATTCAGCCTCGCCGTGGGTCAGCGTTCCGTAAATACCCTCTTGTTAACTTGTCACAGCTTTTAAATGGATCGACAAACAGCCCACCTGGGACCCATGGCGATGAGAAAAAGGGATCGGGTTGTAGGGGGTGGGAAGGGAAGGGAGTAAAACAAAAAAAACGGAACATCCGCGCCCGTCGTTATTTTTAAGTCTTTACGACTCAATTTAACGGATGGGAAATAAAACAAGCAGGGTGTCGGAGCTCGGGGGGCTAAGATGAGTTAGTGGGGATCCCTGAGCTGTCAGAGAGCACGGCATGGCGGCATGGGGGTTGGGGATCAGAGGGAGTATGAGATTGGGGTGGGGGGGGGGGGCAGTGCCGCCCTAATCAAGCAAGTTTATTCAGATCAACGTCAGTCTTTAACTTTGCTTCACATCTGAGCAACTCCAAGTCTGAGCGGTTAGCAGAGGAAACCAGGGACTTATTTTCGTAGCGTATTTTCCATTAAATGATTTAAATTCCCCCGGCGGAATAAGACAGGCCTCGGTCCTTTAAGATTAATGATTGACATATTTCTCCTGTTTCTTATATTGCATTCAGGTGGCAGAATAGCTTCACATGCTGTTAATATTGCATGCTGATATTGGCTTTTTCCAGCATGCTCTGATAGCGCCACGTGTTAATGGCACCGTCTACCCATCAGAAGGGCCTCCTCCTCTTTCATTTGCCTCTCCCCATTATTTCGCTGTTATTTCAGACCAATTGGGAGCGCGCACACGTGGAAGGGAGGAGAGGGTCGGTAATTAAAATTCTGTTCAGCATGACAATGCTGTTTCATGCCTCATTTTTTTTGTCACACGTGGGATGAATACTAGATAGGCTGGGAGACTTTTTAAGTAGACACCGCTGTTTTGGGCTTTAAGTGCACGCCACTTCCAGCACACAGGTGGAAAACACACACACAACCTGCAGAGCTTATCGGAAACACCAGTGAATATGTTATGTTTGCTAATAGCAGAGGCTTTAATGTTTAATGTGAGCTTTAAAAAAAGATGCTGGAGCTTTGTATTCACTCACTGGCGACTTTGTGTGTTTGTGCGCATCTTTTCAAGGATTCGTGTTCTTGCACAGCATGCTTGCATGTGCTGATTCTGTGATGTGTTTACTCATTGGAAGAGGGGGGGACAACACAGAGCCTCCTGGGATGCCGTCCACGGGGGTTGTCAACTACTGTCACTCAGTCATCACACGCCCCCTCACCATCCCCGCGTCCCATACTCCCTCCGATCCCCCCGCAAAACAAAGACGGCGGCAGCCACAGCAGCTGCATCCGAAGGGACCATCACTCCACCAGTATTTAACCTCTGCTACAGCTTCTTTCTGTCTCACTCGCTTCCCCTCGCTTGCTATGTCTCTCCCTCTCCCTCACCCCCTCCTTCCCGCGCCTCTCCTGCTCTCCTTCATCAAAGCATTTCTGGCTATTTTGTTTCCCAGCTCTACAGAGAGTTATTGCTCATGACAACGATCACGGTCGTTTATTTTCTCTCCGCAGCCCGGCCTCTGTATGCACGCCGGGCTAGTATTACCCTATGATATTCAAGCGCTCTCTATTAAATATGCATGAACCCTGGAGATGAAAATTAATTTTGGGAATGTTCTCTCCCTTTTTCTCCGCTCGCTCTCTCTTTGAATGCTCAAATGTGCCTTCATCTGCCTCTGTGTCAAGACGTGAATTCATTATTTCATTTACCGGTGATGGTGTAACATAACACAATATGCAGGGTACAGAGATGTTGGGATAGAGATCTTGTTCAAGCGAAAGGGGCGATAAAAAAATAAAAAAAACAGGCCAAAACGCACGGCGCAGGAAGCAAGTTTTCACAAATTCGCCAAGTTTTGAACAAGTTCGCCCTGAGCCCTTATCATTCATGAATATTTAGGGCCATAAAATGGGAAAATATTCAATTGAATTATGCATGTATGAAGCGATGGAAATCTGCGGTAGGACACTGCAGACTTTCTTGTCTTTCTCTGCAACATGATCTTCTTTCCTCATTTCTGCTCATAATATATGCCCCGACAAACCCTCAATCTCCAGACTTCAGCGTGTATGTGGGCGCTGTTACGCTGCTGTCCATCCCACTGCGCACTAAATAGCAGTTTTCCTCAGTAAAGACCGTGTGGAAGAGTGAAAACATCAAACACATGGCAGACACAAAACAGCCTGGTTGAGCAGGTTGTGTAGGAGGTACCACACAAGTTGAAGGATAAAAGAAGAACTGCTTTAAGAAATAATACACAGCAGCAGTGAAAAGATGTTCACAGAGATGATGTTCACTCACATATGCTACAGCCATACTATCTGGCAGTTATGTGATTCAGTCTTCATATTATGTTGGGTTTGGAAACAATACTTTCATCATTTCTTGCAATGGCTCGTACGATGGACATGACAGATTTCATGTTGGTCCCTGACCCTGACTGATCAAAGTTTGCTGTCTTTAACAATGTGTCAGGTGTCATTGTGAAGGAAGTGCTTGGAACTGACTTCCAGGATGAAGAATTTAAACAAACAATAGCGGTGTGAAGGAGGCTGATTGCCTTGAGTTCCGCATAGCCTAAAAACTTAAATATTCCAATAAAAACAATTAGTCAACACCAAGATAACTGCCATTACTTGCCCACAGAAAGCCTGAAATGTTGATTGAATAATTGGCTTTAGTCTGATGTTATTTACACTAGTCATTTGTAATATTATTTCTTGGCAAGAGTTAGCTGAGAAAAATGACACCACTCATGTTTGTATGTCAAATATAGGTAGCCAGCAGCCAGCGATGTTAGCTTTAGCTTAGCATAAGTAAAACCACTAGCATAGCTCTGCTAAAAGGAGACAAAATCTACCTAGCACTTCTAAATCTCACTAATTTACTCATAACATCTTGTTAACATCTGTATTAAGTCTAAAATTTTATCTTTGTTTTGCTCTGTTTTGGTCTGTAACTAACTCTTGCGGTAAATATGTGTCTTATTAAAAGCAAAATGTTCCACAATGCTCACTAGCTAGTTTCTATCTGCTGTTTGATGCTTGGTATGTACCAAGTGTCATTTTTAAAAGATATTTTGTTGGGAACAGACCGGCTGCGAGCTGAAAAGTGAAAAGTGAGTTAGCTTAAAGGTGCTATAAAGCTCTGCAAAGCAGAGGGAAACTGCAGAGTCAAGTGGCAATTATCTGTGGGTGTATCACTACCAGAGTCATATCCTCTGTTGTTAATAGGAAGATATTGAATATAGCCGCTTTAAGAACTTAACTTCCAACCCTAATTCCTACTTTTTACTTGGAGGTTAATCAAAGTAAGCGTTTGTTTATATCAGTATTGTCGCCATCTTCTTCCTTAAGTTGATTTTGGAATATTTATTTTCAAAATCCTTGCTTATGAACTGTACACTAAGCACTATTGTATTTTTGTGATTAAATGCGACACCAGAAGGTTCCTGTCGCCTGGAAGAGCTGACCGTTGAGCTGGGGGGGGGGGCAAGCTTTGTGCTGCCCCACACAAGCCCCCTATGGCCTGCGTTCACTCATGCTGACTCCATCTGCATAACTGCATCTTTCATGAGCTTTGGTCAATGCCCAATCCATACTGTATAGGCCTCTGTGTGTGTGTGTGTGTGTGTGTGTGTGTGTGTGTGTGTGTGTGTGTGTGTGTGTGTGTGTGTGTGTTAACTTTGTATGTTATTTTCTGTTCTGGCACTACTTATTTGGCCTCACTGTGTCTTGCGTCAATGTTTTTGTGTGAGGGCATGTTTTATATATGTGTTGTAATTGCGCTCTTACCCGTTTGGGACACAATCTTTAGCAATCTGTCACAGAGTAATCATCCAGGTCAGCAATTGAGCTGTCCCTCTTCCGCTTTGCTACGAATTAGCGCTCTCACCCGAATCTCTTCATCACCTTCATGGTCCCTACTGGTGGCATCTTGTTTAAGCCCGGTCAATATTAGCTAAGAGGGATGCGGGTGACTGTAGTTGGTGGATGGCCACTGCAGTTGTTATCAGGTAAAGTGGTTTTTGATTAGTGTTAATGGTTGGGACTAAATAGCCTTCAGCTTTTCCATTGGCTACACCTGTTATATATTTGTGTGTGTGTGTGTGTGTGTGTGTGTGTGTGTGTGTGTGTGTGTGTGTGTGTGTGTGTGTGTGTGTGTCTGTGTGTGCGTGCGGTGCGTGCGTACGTGCGTGCTGCTCAGCTCAAGGGCAAGCAAGCAGTTCATCAAGTTGAAAAAGCTATATATAGTGTGCAGTCACAGGTTTTATGTCTAAACCTCCTCTCTAAACTATCACCTTTACACCGCTTGCCTTTAGCTATTCTGAGAATGCTGCGGTGTCTCCCTGCAGGAGTTTCAGTCCCACCGTGATGCTCAGACAGCAAGAATGAGGCTTTTCTTGTTGTGCATATTCGAGCCACGAGCCACACTCGTGGCCCAGAAAGACAGGCTGCAGCACCCGCTCTCACAAACACTCGGCATCTGGTGCAACAGACAGCCTTGCATGTTAATGCCGAGTTAATATTATTATTATGAACTGCGAGTGACTTCGCATGTTAGTGAGCGCTCTGTCAAATTAATGTCAGTTCCATTAATGCCACCGTCTATTTCGTGTCACAAGTACACTCGCTTCAGACTCCCGCTTGCTCAGGCACACTGGGGCTGAATATGGAAACACACAAAGGAACACACACACACACACACACCCCTAAAAAGATTCACAGCCAACAGTAGATCCATATTTACTCATGCACACATCTTCTCTGGGCACAAGCCGGAGACGAGGGAAGGAAAATGAATGTCCTGATTCATTTATCACATAGCCTCAAAAGTACAGATGAATCCAGTGATGAAAATCTGTCCTGAGAAATGTCAGGAAGATATTAACTCCAATACATCAAAGTGGAGCTGCAGTCTCTGAGCTGACTGCCAGCCGATGCTGCAAGCTTCTGGTTAAAAAAGCCCCAATGTCTTTTTGACCAACTCCTGAATGTTCCATTACGCAGAAACGAGTAAATAAAGACACTTCCGTCCATAGAATAACATCCGAAATGATGCAGAGCGAGCTTCATTAGTGCCCCAATGTCATTCTTTACATCTGTCTGATCCCAATGAAGTGTGAGAGTGAAGGGAAAGAAAAGAAGAGGGAAATTGCCTTTTCATGTAGATTTCACTAATCGCTTCCCTAACAAAATACGGCAGACTTGTACTAATAAGTAAGTTAGGGCTCAGTGGACAGATAGGGTGAAACAGCACAGAGGCTAATGGAATTGAGAGCTTTCCATGCCTCCATGGGTGTCTTAATTGTCAAAGGGAGATTCTCATACGAGTGTTTCTGCACTCGCCTGCTGGATTGTGGGAAGTCTAAATTGGAGTGCGACTCACTGGGCTTGTTTTAAGCCAGAGCTACTCTCGTGTGCGAGGTGGATCAAATCCCTTATCCAATGTCTGGAAACAGGTCATGTGGTTCGCTCGTTTTATTTCGGAACCAGCTCCATCAAAGTATATGTTTTCGATGCAGTCATCGGGGACTGCAGTGACTCATATCTAAAATCTATACCTTGCTGCTGTTCTGCGCTTTCTCATCTCTCCTGGAATGTATTATGTGCTCGTTTATTTTTGCATGGATTTATTTATTCATAAATATTCATTCAGAATGTCATAAATGTGATTCATTTTGAGAGAAAAAAATATTGCCTTTCTTCAATCTCAGCCAGCTAGGATTTATTGGCTCACATTGCCATTGTTATCACAATACCTTTATAGTAATCTTATTTTGCTCTTCGGCAGTTATTACAGCAGGAGAAACCTCCGTGGTTCATTAGAAAGGAAATTGGAGTGTATGGGACTCCGTGAGAGAAAGAGAATGTGCTTTTAATCTAAAAAGGTCAATGTGCGCAGGCTATTTTGGAGATTCACTGCAAGCTTGTAATTGGGGCCTTGTCTGAAGACGATGTAGAATTAAATGAAGACAAAGTTACCGAGCGTGTTGTTGGCCTTTGATGAGTATCAGGGAGTGAGGACCCTTCATTTGCAACCTTTAATCAGTCCAATGAGATCAGATTCGCATGCGATTCTAGAAGAAAAAGGAGCAGGGGGGAGAAATGAAATGGTAATTAGTATTGATTACCTATGGGTATATGACCCCACAGGCTCCTCTTGCATTCCTAAATCAACCCAAATTATTGGCTTTACTAATTTCATGCTCAGAGAGAAGTAGCCGGCAACATGAAAAAGCCTCAACAATGAACCATGTGCCCATTGGGGTCCGAGGAAATTATAGCTATGGCAGGCATGTTTCTGTGCGGAGGCGTGGGTGTGCAGCTGAATTAACCACACTGCTTTAACTTAAGGATGATAATTATTCTAGGATGCTCTGCTGGGAGTTAAGGTGATTCAGGTAGCCTTTTCTTCAAATTACATTTCCCGTCAACGCGCTGTCGCTAAGCGATGGCCTCAACCCGGCCATATATGCATGTAATTACTCGCAGTTAAAACAGGGAAAAAGTCCATTTAGGCAGGAGAAAGCAGCCTAATTACATGTATACACAATTAATACACCCATGGGAAATAGACATTTTCTTTCAAATGATAAGATTAATTCCTAATTATGGCGATGGACACATGCACATTCACACAAGGCCACACACTCTTAATCTGCTTTACTAATAAGCCACCATACAGTGGATTGTGAGGAGAAGAAGTGGACAGCAGCTGATGGAGGGAACCCGTGTCATAATGCACCCGATGAACCCGACACTGGAGATGTGATGGTACACTGCCTCCACCTGCTGGATGTTAGAGAACATGAGGACACCAGCACCAGGGGAGTCTGGGAGGGATCTTTATATAAATAATTGGACAACTTTCTCAAGGTTAAGGTGGTGCCAAGTAATTGAAACATTGCATTAATCACAAGATGCTTCACTGTATTTCCTTGCAGCATTTCATCCCTGATGTCTATAGGGGTAATCCTATCGGCATCTTTTCTCTAGTTATTCAGTCCCTTCAAGGGTGCCTTGTTTTGCAAACTATAAATAAATAAATATCTTGATACTAATTGAAATTATATTAATGGATGTGTTTTAATTTGCTGCTTAAAGTGTTTTTATCCTGTCTTAATATGGATGGATTACAATTGGCCCCTGGACACAGACATGCAAAAGGCCCCCTGCTGCTCCACCAGTAAGAAACCCAGACTGAAAGAGAAACAAGCAAAACACAAACAATGTGTGTTTGTGGTGTCTGATTGTCTTTCCATAAGGAAATGTAAACAGTCATTTTAAACAGGGGCCCAGGACTACTGGCCCCCCAGACCCAGTGAGGCCCCAGACCCAGCGGTCCTTCAATGGGCAATAGCCTGGTTAGATTGTTTACGATGTTGTTGGCCAAAGTATTGGAGACATTGTGATTTTTCGAATTTTAGATAAGATCAAATAGTTACCCAAATATCACTGGTTGAATATTTGGAAATGTGTATCAAATGATGCACAGCACTAATGGTAAATGATCACATGTGACATAAATCATGTGATCGGGTTAGCGTAATCAGATTACTTAAAAAAAGTAATATGATCAGCCCAGATTACATTTAGAAAAATGTCCAACAAGAGTATAGCTGTCTAGGATTGTATTTTAAAGATGTAATCAAAATTGCAGTCATTTAAAAAAAATTCAAACTTATAATAATAATAATAATAATAACTAAAACTAAGGGGACAGAACAATTTATTATTAATTTCAGATATTTCAGAAATTAAATGTGTGTGGAACGTGAAATGAATTAAAGAATGAACATAAGGTTATTTAAACAAAAATGTTAAATAATCCAAAGGTATTCATTGTGGTTTTATTTTGTGGTCCAATGGATTACATCACTAATTACAAAATGTGCCATGTATTTTGACTACATAATCTGACCCAACCCTAAAACTAGAAAACCGTATGTTCAGGTGTTCAAAAAATAAATCCAGTGACTCTTATCAGAGGGTACACTTCTCAAGTCTGATTTTATTCTGTGGGAAACATTAGTCTCTTACACATTGAACTTGTTGGTGCAATAGGACAGACAGCTACTTAGTACAGCAGTGCCTACAGTTAATAATATAGCCATGTTTACAAGCAAAATAATAAACAATTTTATAAAGATAAATATTAGTTTCAGTGTAAAGCACAGCACGCAGTTCCTTTGACTCGCAGCGTTAGAACTGTATTGCATCAGTCTCACATAAATATGCTGAACCTCACACTGGTTCTATAGGCAGATACACACCCTGTCTTACTTCAGATACAGGGTCTATTCTCGGAGAAAGTGCAATTTTTAACAGGAGTGACACTAAACATCCAGGGCAACGAGGAGACAGAGATGTATGGTGGGACCGCTGCATGTGTGTGTGTGTGTGTGTGTGTGTTTAGTATTAGGAGCACTGCTGAGGCTAGATTACAGTTCATTTCAAGACGAAACAGAGATGACTGTCATTGGGAGGAAATGACAGAGACAGGAAATGAACACTGGCCGAATAGAGACGGAGGTTTGGGTTATTACTGGAGCTCTTTTACGACACACGCCTCAGACTGACTGCACTATGGGGGCCACCGTATCTTCACATGGCTACCGAGGCGTCCGACTCTTTGGGCCGGTTGCGTATGACGTGCTCCAGCTGGCCGGAGTCCGACACGTCGTAGCTCGTCTTGTATTTCGCCAGGATCTTCATCAGGGGACGCAGCTTCAACCACCACTGTTCCTTAGGGATCCTGTGACTGTGGAAACAAATTTAGCAACAATCATTCTCACTTTTGGGGAAACCACTAAATAAATCGGAAAGAAATGTGCGCATATGACAATAAAGCCTATGAAAATTTGAATTAAAAGGTGATATTGGATTGAATCTGCATGTTCAAACTGGTATTTTTCCATCACTGATGGATCAAATATAACAATATCATCCAAGTCATCTTAGTTTTGGCACCAAATAATGTTGGTTTAGCCAACATTAATGTGAAATTGCCAAAAAAGTGTCTCTAAATTCAAGCTCTGCGATACGTACACAAAGTCTGTCTCGTCTTTGAGTTGTACGACGGGCTGGAAGACCAGAGCCCTGCGCCGCATCCCCAGCAGACAGCAGGAGTCCTCGGTGTTAGCAAACACTCGGCCTGCAGGGAAAATCCATAGCAGTCAGAGGTGTGAACACAGGATGCTGGTTGCAAACGTACACAAGCACGGAACGCTGGTGAATTGCTAGTAAAGGAGGACTAATCTAAACACAAAAGCAACTGAGGCAACATAAAGCATCAAAGAAAGAGAAGACAATGTGGGGGAAAGCAGGACGAATGTGCCCGATACCCTTATAGCTATAAGTTTCTAGTTATACAGTTTCAAATGACGGGAAACAGTGTAGCATGGTGGCTAGTGCTAAATGTGTGACATCATAGACACAGACTGGTAGCAATGCTAACGAGTCCTAGCTTTACCCCACAAGTGCCTGCAGTATGTGGATCTACAGTATACTGTGGCAGAATAATGGGAAAGACAGACAGGGACATGGAGCTATATATAGATGGAGATGGTCATGGAGCCAGCAAAAACTGATTTACCTTCATCTTATGTCATCCATGTGAATGGGAAATAGACATAAAAAACAAAGAGAAGTTTTGACTTTACTTGTAGCCTTTATACACATGCAGAGTGCTTATCAGAACACACATTACTCACGGTTAGTAGTTAGTGTTTCCGTTTGTAAGTACATTAT
The DNA here is from genome assembly GCF_949606895.1 of Notothenia rossii. Lineage (NCBI taxonomy): Eukaryota > Metazoa > Chordata > Actinopteri > Perciformes > Nototheniidae > Notothenia > Notothenia rossii. Next base: position 7,600,582 of record NC_136911.1, on the reverse strand, counting down.
GCTTATGGTAATAATACATCATTCCCTTTGAGAGAACAAAAATACAGACAGTGACTCCATGACAGGTCTTGCTAAAGGTCTCCTTCACAACGGTCACACCTCTCGTCGGTAGGGAGGAAGGGTCATCTACCACAGGTTCTCTCACTAATGCAAACATGGAATGTAAACCCTTACCGTGTCTGAATGTCTCCGTCAACTTTTTGGTGACCCACTGCATCGCCTTGGCAGAGATCTTGGTTCCAAAGTTACGGTCGAATGGAGACGGTGCTCCTCCCTTTAAAAATAAAATAAAATAATTTTGACAGATTTTTTTCCAGCAAACATCAAGATCACAATTGTTTAGGGATGTAACGATATACCGAATATCGCGGTATCGCGGTAAATAAACTTCCCAATACCGTCGTGAGACTGACAAAATCTACCACGATTTTTAAAAAATAATAATTAAAAAAAAAAAAAAAAAAAAATTTAAACACTTTTTTAAAAAAAAACCTTTATTTAACCAGGTGGTCCCATTGAGATCATCGATCTCTTTTTCAAGAGAGACCTGTCCAACATGGCAGCAAGTAGGTTACAACATGAAAATAAAACAACAGATAACACAAAAGGACATCGTATTTACAGGGTTAAATTTACACACCTAGAGACATTGACAAGTACCAACCATATATTTATATCTCGCCATGTCAATAAGCCTGGCGTTAGACTTTTTCGCTGTCCGTCATTTTGACAGACAGGATCGTAAAATCTCCGTCATAATCCCTTATTACCCGTCGGGTCTGAACAGTTCACGATAGAGCATGCTCGTGAACTGTCAACGGGGGGCGGTGTTATGCCGTGTGTGCATGCACCTCGCGGGACGCGCACAGCGTGAAGCAAAACCTCCCAGACATGTATTGATCTGTACGGCAAAGTACGGTTTGGGAACTATATCATTTCCTTTTGGAGGGCATGCATAACACGGCATAACACCAGAGCCTCGCTGCGGGGAAACGTTGGCGCTGTTCCGAGTTTGTTCTAATCTGTCAAAATGACAGACTGCTTTCAGATTTTTCCGTCATTGTTAAATAAAATATTCGGTTAACGCGACCACTGGTGTCCCAGCAACATCAGTACTAAGCGAGAGAGTTGTTTCCAGAGCAGGGGATATTGTAAATGCCCAAACACCCCAGCTTATAAATACCTGGAAATGTGGACATTCTCATATTCCTAAAAACCTGTCTGATGATGCTGAGTGAGTGACTAGTGAGTTTGAGTTGAGTTACTTGAAAAACTAAAGTGAAACTTGATTTATTTTATTGCAGGGTCTGATTATTAAATGTTCTTGTTTATTTGTGAGATGCAGTGGCATAAAGAAAATGCTTACTTTGTTTGGTAGTAGCCCTACCAGTAGGTACAAAAACACTGGTTTTCTTGTTCCAGTCTGTTACTGTCACTTTGTTTTTGACACTTTAAAATACTGCTATCCTACAAAAAGGCTGTAAAAATCAGATTTATTATGTAATAAAGAAACATTTTCCGAGTAAAAAAATGTTTTATTGAAAAAAAAAAATGTATCACTTTTTTTCTTCCCTTTATTATTCAATATCGCGATAAATACCGTACCGTGGACTTGTTATCGCGATATTATCGTACCGTGAGTTTTTGGTATCGTTACATCCCTACAATTGTTTGCTAGATTTTTCAGTTTCAGACTGTAGGTCTTCTGGTGCATTATGTCCTTATTGCTCGCATTGAAAATCAGCATGGACATGTCTGTAACCTTTTTTAATGATGTTCCTTTTAAAATGCTGTTTTGTATATCATACTGCTTTAACCTGTCAACTCCCTGTAGGGGAGGTGAGGAAAGGGGGCGGGGCCCTGGGGAGCAAAGGGAGAAGGAATTGTGTGTTTAAGAAAAGAGGAAGCCTGGCAGCTTGCTGGAGGGAATTTGGTACATTTGGGTTGTTTTCACTGCTTGCTCCAAGTGGTGGTGTGACCTCAGGGGGGATGGAGCAGCAAAAGCCCAGCTGTAGTATACATTTGTTTCCCTTTTCAGCGGCCGGTGAGTCACTTGTTTTTTGGATAATTTCCTTCTTTTGCAAATTTGTGTTTCCCTTGGATTATATATTTTTGGTGCAGTGACATTGGACTTGTTTTTTGCTTTCAAATGTATTATACAGCTGTTTTAAGAAAAATGTATTTTGAGTTGGACTTTGACTTAGAACCTCAAAAAGAACATTGCCACAGTTATATTTGGTCGGAGGTGTTTGAACGTGTATTGTTAAATAAACAGTTTGGAGATGCCCTTCCAAGTCTGTCTAGGCTTTTAGTTTGGTTGGGAAATTGGCATTATAAGACTGAGGCCAGATTTATACACAGAGGCACCAGAACGCCCACCAAACGTAGATTATGTATTTGTTAGGTTGTTGTGCTAGATTTTAATCTTTAGTTTTTTATATATCACATTACTTGCTACAGGCAAACACCATTTTCCACTTGGGGATCATCAAAGTTCTGTTTGATCCAGTTTTGTCTGTGCTAATCTCCAGACACACAAAGCCAAAACATAACAACAAATAATAGCGATATGCATATTTATGATACAAACGACAAAAATGTTATTAAATCTTTCTTAGCCCCTTTTGAAAAGTAACTCTTTGCACTGCTAGAGAAGGGAATACTCATATGTATTCAGTATGAAGTATTATAACCAGTGTGTCTACCTGCTGCATGTGTCCCAGCACATTCTTCCTGGAGTCAAACACTCCTTTGCCTTCTTCAGAGTACAGCTGGTAGATAAAGTCTGTGGTGTAGTTCTCATTACAGTTCTCATTCCTACACACAAACACATGGAGTGAAATAAAAGCAGTTAAACATCAGCCTCTTTCCTCCCTAAGTCCATGTTATTGTGACATTAGAGCAGCAGTGCAACATGTCCAAGAGCTGACATCAACACTGAATCTGTTTACTACACAAGCAGCTTCAAATCAAATACTGAGGGCTATAAATACAGGATTAAAGGTGATCCAGCAGCAGAACACCAGTTATGTTATATCTTAGTTTTCCTTTTACAGTCATTACATTACCTGAGGACCAGTCCTCTTTGAATGCTGGTCTTCATTTTCTCTGTCAAATGCTCCACATTGGCCTGTGGGGGGAAAAAGGAAATGTGATTGTTGACCAGCAGATGGCATGGTAGAGTCGAAGCCATCACAGAAATGAGATAAGAGTGAGTGCCCTCTTGTGGATGAAGAGAGGTGATGCGTGAGGGACTTTATGGAGACTTAAGGAATGAAGGTATACCTGCAAGTCTTTGATGTCGAATGGCTCCTCATAAATATACGCAGCATCAGCTCCTGCAGCCAGACCCCCCACGCTGGCCAGGTAGCCGCAGTAGCCCCCCATGGTCTCGATGATGAACACGCGTCTCTTGGTGCCGCTGGCCGACTGCTTGATGCGGTCACAAGTCTGACACATGCAAAAGCTCAGAATGTCAGTGTATGTTAGAGGATTTTTTACAAGCTAGGCTTTATGAGAAGGCATATGTGAGAGTGTCCACATCTAATCAGCAAGGTTATCAGTTTAAGAGGTTAAAAAATACATTCCACATATAAAAACAATAGCAAGACACTAGTTACAAGGCTGGCATGCTCATTTCTTAATCTGCAGCCTGATTTATTTATTCAGGCAGAGTCAGGCTATAATGCTGCTTTCACCAGTAAGACTGGAATCCTGCATTAGGATGAGAGAGCACATACAGTGGTAAACTTCAGATATCATTTACGATTCAAATGTTCAGCACTTGGAGAGGAAAAATAAATGTTCTACTTGCAGTAATAAAAAAAAAACGTGTTAGTACATTAATCAGTTTGATATCTGGTGTCTGTGATGTCAGCCACATCTCCACAGAGTTATTGATGCTATAACTATATTAAAAAGGGGCAATCATTTCGCATTCCACCTCAAAATAATGGGTACATTTCATGATTTAATTAAAGAAACAAGGTTAAGAATCAAGGCAGCAGAGGACGAGATGTTCAAAATGGCAGACTAGTGATCTAGTAGTGGTACTAACACGTCTCACAATGTCAATTTATAGCATCATGCTTTATAGATGCCAATGTCTCTGCATTCGAACACCTGCACTTTATAAAAAAGGCTTCATGTTCAAATGTGTAAATGCGTGGAGTGCCCCTTTGCAATTTCACAGATATGCAGTGTTTGGTTTAAAAGTTATAACTGAGGTTAATGTAGAACTACAGTTAGGCTAACATTAGAGTTGGGATTAAGATTAGGTTATTATCACAGTAATGGATAGATGCATCTAAAGAGCTGGGTGCAACCCTTTACTGTACATCTACACCAAGACAATTTGTTGACAATGACTCTGGATATCATGTGTTCATTTCATCCTCATGCATTAGCATCTTTAACAAAGCGGTTAAAGTTTGAGCTGGCGGCGGTTCCACTGCCTTACCTCCACGATGGCATTGAGGGCCGTGTCTGCCCCGATACTTAGATCTGTGCCCGGCACATTGTTACTTATGGTGGCAGGCAGCATACACATCGGGATGCAAAACTCCTCATAGGTAGTGCGCGCCTCATACAGCTGCAGCAGACTCTCAAAGGCCTGAAGCGGCAGTGTGTGAAAAACACGTTAGTCAGAGAGGTGAATCTCTCTCAGTCTGCTGGAGCGTATCCGGCCATTCCGGCTCTTTCCGTGTGATAGCGGCTATGGCTTCCCTTTGGCAGGAAGGACGGGAGGACAGAAGTGTGAATGGAGAGATGGAGTAGAAAGAGAAGGAGGAGGAAGGCGTGGCGGAGTGGAGCCACAGAAAGTGGGGGGACATGATGAGGAAGATGATGGAAGAAAGTCAGAAAGGTTGAGAAAAGATGGGGCGGGGGTCTGTGTATTTGTGAACTTAAAAAGGACATCCATATGACGTACATATCTGATGTGGAAGGTAATATGCAAGCAAGACGAGCACCGTCTGCATACATAAGATGAGGATGAAGAAGACGAAGAGTCCTGCTCAGAAATGCTCTCCGTTTGTATTTGCGCTGGTTCCTTATTCAGATTTCGTACATATTCCACGCATAAAGAACATCAAGCTTGCCGAATATGATCACTAATGCAGATACAGCACATGTTAACTATACTACAGGGTGTTAGTTTGTGCTCTCTAGCTAACTAGACCACTAAACTCAATCTGGGTGTGAATGATGTGGGAGGACACAAACACACAGACAGGAAGTCGAGCAGGCAGAGCAAGCATGGCGGCCACGGCACTCGTGCACCTCACAGCATGCCTGCAGGCTGTCGCTCGCGTACTCACCTGAGACCGTAGGGAAGGGAGGCACGCTACTCTTTACCAGCCTCACAGAACAACCGAGGGCTGCACCATTTGGAAAAAGTAAGACTAATTTGACTGATATTGCAACCAGGATATGATTTGTGATATACTCTAAGAGGGATGACCCTTTTTTATTTATTTTTTCTGAAAAATATATAAAGAAATCATGCTGTGCTTTTTTTTAAAGGAGGATTTGCAACAAACAAGATTTTCATTTTATTTTTATATTCAAAAACACCTCTTTCAGATTGATATATTCACATATTTTGCCTTTACTTAATATTGCACTGCTCCTTATTGTGATTTTGATCCAATTTGACTTGATTGTGCAGCACTAGTAGACGTGACTCAATTTGTCCGTCTGAATTTGTGATGTTTAAGTGCCGTGTTATTCCAGATGTGGAAAACAGATGCCATGTTCCCATCATTTTCTCCAAATGGTTGAGAGACTGGTCAAATTAGAGTGTGCGTCATCTCCCCTCTCGATTGGCTGGCTCGCTACGTGAGTTTATGTCTGCTTGCGTGTGTGTTTGTTGTCCGTCTCTGTGTTGCTGAGGTCAACTACTTGTGCTTGCCAGCCCCATCACTTACAGTAGTGATGGCGTTCAGAGCCGTGTCAGCGCCGATGCTGAGGTCTGAGCCCGGCACATTGTTGGAGACAGTGGCTGGGACCATGACCATGGGCACACAGAACTCGTCATATTTCCCGCGAGCCGTTATCAATTCCAGCAGTGACAGGAAGGCCTGCAGGGCAGAGCCAAGGGGCTTTAGTGTCTGCGAGGAGTTTGGCAGGTGGGTTTGGTTGGAAAGGTGCTACTTGCCACAAGGAAGGGACAGACAAAAGTGGAGGGTGCCAAGGGGAGGAGCCAAGTCTATCACAACGGACAGCAGCGAAACAGACAGATACCACTCCGCATACTCTCACACAGTCAAACATCATTTACTTGCATTTATCACAGAAAAATAAAGCTGGTGAACGTCTAAACAGGAGTGCGTGAAATGGCTGGAAGTAAAGCAGGTGCTCTCTGTTTCCAATTAAAATCAAATCCTCACAATATATGTTTCAGTTACTGCTTCACTATTCATTTCAGAACTGGAAATCAACAGTGAAGCAACTTTATGCTGTTCTGCGTTTTGACAGAGAAAGGACTTTGAAGCATGATTATGAAGATGACTACGTAAGGAGCCATATGGTGGTGTGCTGACATTAAATGGGATAAGAATGATGGAAAGAATCAGCATCACCGTGTTCACTTTCTTATAGCTTACATATGGAAATCTCACAGTATAATTAGTGCTTGAACAGTTTTTCATTTCTAATTGTATGAGTATTCTAATGATAATGCTGGATATGTAATATAGCCTTAGCTCTTCTGCAATTCATTTTCTATGAAAACTCAAAGTTAATAATGTAGCCTCATTAGCGAAATGACCTAGCAAGGGCAAAGCTTTAAACATACCTCAAATCCACCGACAATTAGGAGTGCATTTATGTTGTTCATTCGCATCTGCTCAGCAATTTTTTCAACATGCTTTGCAGGAAGTGTTCTGAAAAAAGGAGAGAACAAAATTGTTTTTTTATTTAAAGGACATGAGTTTTTAGTGCAAGTGAAAAAAATGTAACTGTTGCAAAGCATATAGCTGTGGATGTGGCCTTTAAAGGGGCCCTATTGTGCAAAACAACTATATAAACACACTAAAGGAAAAGGAAAAGTCCCCCAATAAGCATATAAGGGGTGAAATGTGCAGCAGTAATGGCACATCTTCAATCAGAGATAACATATCAAGACTTTACCTTTTGGTTCCCAACAGAGATCCACCCTGCCCTGTCCATCCTCCGACATCAGCCCATTTAATCTCTCTTATCTAGGGGGAGACGACAGCATCAAATCATGTTTTAAATTCCTATAGCATTCAAATGTATCCCTAACATTGACACACTGCAACAGACAGAACATCCTGTAATGGCTAAAGTGGAGAGACATTGGTAGAAAGAGGGTTCATTTTCTGGACACATTCCCTTGGCAGGGGAACTGGACCAGTTAAAAAAAGAAGGTGTGTATCAGAGCAGAGAGTCCCAGAGCACTGAAGTATAGAAATCCATTACTCTCGCTGGTCTAATCTGCTGAGGGTCACTTGGCACCAGAGGTCGCGTTAACCGAATATTTTCCGTCTATGACGGAATTTTTTTATGACGGAAAAATCTGAGAGCAGTCCGTCATTTTGACAGATTAGAACACAACCTGGAACAGCGCCAAAATGTCCACCAGCGGCCCACATTATATTACATCCTTAGTAGCCAGGTCGACTGAGGGCGATCTACTGTACTCTCCTGTAACTATTATTTAGTAATTCATACCCCTGTCCAGTTGGTGGCGAGTGTGTGCATATTAAGTAGCTATTGTCTAGTCTTGTATTTGACCTCGCTGATTGCCTCGTTGTTTAACCGGTCTGTTGTGTCTGTTCATCTTTTTTTTTCTCCATGCCCTTAAAAGTTCTGTATGAACCATAAAAAAAAAGGAATGAATGAACATTTGCTGCTTAGTACCCAAACATAAATATTAAATATGTCTCATCATTAAAACATGAAAAATAAAATGATGGGTAATAATGGATTATGACGGAAATTTACGATCCTGTCCGTCAAAATGACGGAAAACGAAAAAGTCTAACGCAACCACTGCTTGGCACAGCCTGATTTCAGCTGCCAGAGCCCACGCTGGATGTTTAACTGACCGGTTAGATTGGGGACATTTTGATGAAGATTAATGATCAGATCGTTTGTTGAGTGCTGTTCATTGAATTAGCCAATTTTGGACTGGCTTTGGATTTAAGGATTTTCAATAGGGAAAAGGTCAGAGGAGGATAAGGGAGGAGTGTGAAAACCGGTTCGACCACTTACAGATGTCTTTACAGTAACACAGAACAGGATTCACTCAAAGACTCTATCTGCTGTCTGCGTTAACCTTTAATCCAGAATGTAACATTTTCCCTACAGCAAAATCAGATGAGAATCCCATTCACTGTTTTCTCTGAAGTGGTTTAACAGTTTGGATATTATGTTGCCCTCTATCAGGTTATTGTGGTACTGCGTCAACTTTGGCAGAGGAAGGAAAGTCAGTGTGGGAAATTGGTTTACATTAATCTGGACAGATTATCTAAGATTATTCTTCAGTCAGGGACCTAAATGTGACTGTAATGTCTGCTCCAGCATGATGTAAATATGAAGTAGTACACAATATCTTACTATTACGGTAGATCATTTAAGTGCGATTACTTCCCTACAAGGTTTTGAACTAAAAGCAAAGTGGTCTAAATTATACAGGCAATCATGTAACAGTATATGAGTGATTTAGTACCCACCTGCCCTTTGTAGAATCCCTCAAACCCATCGCTGACAGCAAACATCTTGTGGCCCTCAGAGATGCCCACCCTGACGGCTGAACGCACGGCAGCATTCATGCCCGCTGCAGGGGCCCCAACATTCAACACGGCCACATTAAAGTTGCTCTGTGGGCAGAAAAACAAACATCAAATGTGACTTAACACAAAACAAAGAGAGTGTGTTGTAGTTGGAGGACAGCTGATGGAGCTCTGCGGAGCGAATCAATAACTGCTTTTCTGCTCTGCTCTCAGCCGCATGCTGGGCTTACAGTGGTCATTATCACAGAGGCAGAGGGAGCCAAGCCCCGAGGCGAGCTCCGCAGCGTGGAGCCCGCCGCGCTGCCGCTACACTTCACTGATCTTCAGTCTGAGCCACCTCATTTGGAGCTGCGGCAGCAGGCGGCCGCAGCTCCTGGCAGAGTTGAACAAGTCATCCCTCAGTGGGGAGCCAGGTGTCGTCTGACGGCCCCCGCACGACAGGCCGACACTGAGCCACCTGCGCCTCCTGTGAAGCGTATCACTACAGCTATGGGCTATACAGCAGGCGGTTGGAAACAGTTTGTTATTTACTGGTGGCCATCATTACAAGGCACCTTATTTTACGCTCAACAGCAGGACACTTTATCTGATGGATGACGTCATAACCAGCAGGCTCTGATGCATCTGTTTCTATAGAGAAAGACTCATTATTTACAGGAGTACTCTACTCAGTACATAAGATTTGTTTCGTTTAAGACCTTTCTGGAAATAGCAGCAGCACGGCACATCACCACTGCAGTAGCTGAGTCATGATATGTAGGCAGAACCTTAAGATAGTGTTAAAAATAATTAAACATCTCAGTGGTGTGAGGGAATATTTCTGTCTTTACTCCTAGACATTCAACATATTCTGTGTGTTGACATTTACGACCATCCCTGATTCTAATCTCCCATAAGGAATGTGTTAATGCAGTCGTATGTTGATACTAGGTTTTATGGCCTGACCTGGTGGGCACAGGGGGGTTTTACGACTGTGAGAACGCTGGCTTTCTAAGCTCCACAGATGTGAGAGATATCTCCTGTGTCTGCAGATGATTACCCCCATCCCCAATATGTGGATTTGACTCTCTGTAAACTAGTTCAAAGGTCTACCAAGATGCGAGGCTGATCAGATTTGACATGGCAACCCACACGTGCAGTCAGAACCTTTGACTGTGTGACTTGTGATGTAAATTTCTCCGGCCGATGCTTGTATTACATATCAGTGTTTGACATCAGAACTCCTGCTCGACCTGTGTCTCCTTCATGAGTCGGTGACTCCCACTGCATTGCTACACAGAAGTTTCCTCCACAAGTGGCTTCTTGGAGGAAAATTCATCTTTCTAAAAAAACACATCTTCAGGCATGGTGCTGAATACTACTGTATGTGTGAGGGAAAATACTTGTGCTTGTTGTGTGTGTGAGGGGTGAGCAAACAGAGCTGACAGCCCTGTCACTGTTTTCAGGAAATGTCAAGGGTTGACTTACGACTGGCAGTTCGGATTCTGGTTTACGGTGAGCAAGCAGTTTGTACGTCCTCAGGTTGTTTTCAAAACTCCTGCAGTAAAACATGACAGATACAATCATATTAACAATAGTGAGAGAAATTTTCGGCTTCATTTTTGGCTGTGTATAAGCAAGACTGGTGGTGTTCTAAATAGCACCACTATCTCTGTACACCTGTCTGTCTACGTTGGGCAACACCAAACTGATGTCTCTATCTTGAGTGACGATTGGTCCAAGCGAGCTGTCAGTCATACCTGCCCCGAAGCTTCACCGCCTCCTCAAACCGCTTCCCGTCCATGGCCCTCTGCACTTCTTGAGTCTAAGGAAAGGAGACAAGTGTTTTTAATTTTGTATTATTTCACACACTGTACTTTCTGTATCTTAAAAAGCAAAGGCATTTTGTTTCATTTATATCAGCCAAGATTAAATATCTGTAGGAAATTGTATTGTTATCTTTTAGGTTATTATACCAGAGTAAGGACTAGCCACCCTTCTTTTTCAAGGAGACAACCTAAGAGTAAACATGTTATCTGTTCCAGCCAATAACAGAGTTAATATGTAACCTTGGTTTGACCTGTAATGGAATTGCACTCTAAAACCACTTCACAAAATGTGCAAATAATAAAAAACTGTGGCAAGATTTTCCCTTCAGTTCTATCATAACCCGAAACTGGCATGCGTGTGAGTACCACAATAAAGCCTCTTTGTGCGTTTCTATGGAGATGGGTTGCCATTACATCACCATCCAGCAGACAGTAATGGTGACCCTGCCAAATGCTTCAGATAATCATTATCCAGAAACAAATGCCTCTCAAACAATACGACTCTCTTGTGGATGTTAGAGCCACTTCAGGCCCAATGGGCTGTGCTGTTTGTCATCATTACTGAGGGCTCCTCTAACCCGCCCCCATTCAGTCATTTCACACTGTTTGTATTTATGTGCTTTGCAATTTCCCCCTCTTCTCGGGCTTCCAGAGTTTTTGTAAATATGTGTTTTGTGTTGAATGTTTAGTCTGTGTTCAGTCGAGTCCAGGGCCTACCATCTGCACACACTCCATCAGAGGCAGGCGCACCGATTGGTTCCCGCACAGAGACACCACGCAGGCTGGTGTGTTAGCTGTGGTCTCCAGAAGGGCGAGAACAGCCTCAACACCCATACGACTGGCCTGTGTGAGCAAAAACACACGCACACAAATGCATCAGCCTCCTTTGTGTCTTCTGTACACATGCCAAGTTGTCCTTCTCAAAATTAAGTGAAATTTAAGACGATCCTCCACTAAATCTTTATTTTCTGCCTCCATTTTTCGTTGGTTTGTGGTTAACATGAAGAGATTTGTCACTCGTTGTGATGCACTGCTTCACATGCTGAGCCATAAATCTGTTAATGTGCTTAACCTAAAACCTGGGGCCATTTCTCCTCAGACACACAGAGGATTAAACAGGAAATGCACGGGACAACTGGACTTTTACTACCAAAATAACTTGAATAGAGCGCACTCTCAAAGTGTACATTAGGTTAAAAGTGTTTAACTTAAAAAAGGCCAAGCATGTAGTTTGTAGCCAAAGAAAAGAACATGACAATATTATGGTTTGAAAATCAGTGTATTATCAATATTGGTATAAGGGTTGAAGCAATAATTATGATTATCAGAGTGGTGTACATACCAGGATGCGGTCAAAAGCAGACGGGGTTCCTCCTCTCTGCACATGCCCCAGGATTGTCACTCGTGTGTCGAAACCCAGGCATTTGACAACAAGCTAGGAGGGAAAATGCTTAAGTCTCAGAAAAATTATAATATACTTTATAGCTTTACATTGAAATGACACATCCTACATATACAAATGTATGTCATGCAAATGAGTAATACTGTGAAATGATGTCTGATTGAACTTCACTTTGGAATATGCAAACAAACATGAACACGCACGTCAAACACTGAAACACCAACACAGTAGAAAAAAGCTTCAGAGAAGGGGAAACAGCAAAGCTTGAGCAAGCCATTCTAATTTTTCAGTCATGTTAGCAGGGAGCTCTTAGTTAAGATCCCAAGCGAGTATGGCTAATTCAAATCCTAATATTCAAGTAGTGGTTGAGAAAAGAAAATGCTTGCCCTTTTTAAATTAAAAACAGTTAGTGCAGGGTGATGATAACCTCTGTAAGCAGTCAAATATACCCACGTGAAATTCAAAAGTATGTGTAGCAGGTAGACACTTTATAAATATCTGGGTGTGAGTTTAGTGAGGGTACCTGCTCAGGGTTTTACAGCAGTGGTAGTATCGTGACAGCCATCTTACCAAACTACAAAGTGTGTAGCACTCCAGAAACACAGCAACAGAGTCAAAGCCAGACCAGGGCAGCGGTACAGTAGTAGAGGTCAGACAGGAGGCAGTGGAGGCTGGCCACACTTTGACACGTCTGTACTTACATTCTTGATATTTTCAGTGGTAATGGGCCTGTTGTTTTGATCAATTGCCCCTTCAGCTACAATTATGATATTCAGCCTTTTCATCCCTGCTCGGTTCTATAAGGAGGCAGGGGGGGTGGAGAAACAACATGACAGAAAAACTGAGAGTGTGGCTGCGACGTGGGCTTTCAGAAGCACGGGGGCCAGAGGATGCTGACAGGGAGCTGAGAATGATATTCTTTCATGCTGACAGCTTGTGTTTGCACTTTGTAATCAGCAGCATCCTGCCGGCCTTAATGCTGGGCATCACTGCATTGTTGTGGCATTATCCTATCAGGAGCTTATTAGCATCCTGATGCCAGAAGCCTGATTTCCATCATCCGGGTCTCCGTGCTTCTGGCTTCCCCTTCCTTTGCACTCAGGTACTCACATCCTTGACTATACCAGAGGTAATAGGCGTTCCATGCCTGTCAATGGCTCCCTCTGCAACTATGATTATGTTCAGCCTTGTGCCCCTGGAACGGGTCTGAATCATAGAACAATGGCACGATTTCAAAGCAGAAACAAATATACTATAACTGAGACTAAACACTTTCCATCCTCTGAGAAAAAATGTAATTGTCATATCAAACAGCTATGACACTTGTACAGTACGGTTCATTGGGTTTACTGCAGGGAACAAATAAGATAGTGTTACCGCAGACAGTTTTTGACACATCTTGTCCTCCCAGCCGTCCTCCGGGGGCATCTCAGGTATCAGCACCCAGTCTGCTCCGCAAGCCAGGGCGCTGACCAAGGCCAGGTAGCTATGATAAAACACCCAGACAGAACACTGAGTGTATAAACAGAGGTGATAGTGGACGCTGTTTGGCTTTAAGAGGAATGTTGTCGGATCTGATGTTGAGTTTATCAAATGCATTCTTACCCGCAGTGTCTGCCCATGACCTCTAACACAAATGTTCTCTGGTGACTGAAAGAAAATAGAAAAATAGTTTAGGATATACTATTGCCGTCAGCCTCACTAAATATTATAGGTGTAAATAAATGGTTAAATATGAACGCTCTGTCTCCTCTTCACCTCTGTGCAGTTGTCATGATTGCGTCCACCACTTCGATGATTCTGTGCAGAGCTGAGTCCGTGCCGATTGTCATGTCAGTTCCACAGAAGTCGTTATCGATGGAGCCGACCATGCCCACGATGTGAAGGGCGGAATACTTCTGAACGGCATCAGCTTCAATTAAGCCTGAAAGGATCGTTAGGGTTAATTGTTCCAGTGTATTTTTCCAGTAATCAAGCTCATAGCTTGTTGTCAAAATATTAAAACATGAGCAGAAACTGCTGAGATCAGTTATTTACAGGAACAAACAACACCGGTTTACAATACAAACTTCTTCAGATTATACCCTAGTCTTCTGAGCCATTGTTTTTGCTGTATAATGTTCTTAATCGAGATTTTAAGGTGTTATAAATCGCACCTTTTATTAAAAGTAAGTGTGAGTAATCCATCACATAATTCAATAGCAGAGCACAACCTCAAGTTATCCAACATATTTTAGTAGATGACATGGAACAATGTGCAAAACATCAAACTTGCAAACAAAAATGCACACGGACACTAGCAGGTGTTGCAGTGAGTCAGTATAGAAACATGATCTGTAAGTGACCTTTGGCTTTCTAACATCACACAGGGTTTCCAGCACACCCTCAAGAAAAAGCAGTATGAGGGAGAGGTAAAGATGACAGCTCCTCCTCAGTACCTTGGTCCACCAGCTCCGTCAGCAGCCCGCTCCACTCCTCCCTGAAGAGGTTGGCCCCGGTCAGACTGCCGTCTCCTCCGATCACACACAGGTTGGTGATGCCCTGCAGCACCAGGTTGTGTGCTGCCTTCAGGCGACCCTCATGGCTGCGGAACTCTTTACAGCGGGCGCTACCGATAACGGTCCCACCCTGATGACGAACAAAACGTCTTCAGGGAACTGTTTCCAGATCCCCTACAGTAATTTCATTAGGGGTGAGAAATGCATCCTGTGATAATCACTCACCACTTGTAGCATGCTGGAGACACTTTCCCATGAGGCTTCCTCTATGTTCTCTCCACCGTCCACCATACCCTGATACCCCTGATTTAAAAAAAGACAAAGCTTGTTTGAAAAGAAATTCAAGAAATCCCCCAAACACATTCTAATTCCAAACAATAAGACGACTGGAAAGATAGACTCTAAATGATGTTATTGTATTGTAGGAGTAATAATATGCCCTCAGGGATTAAGTGAAAAGGGTTATAGTGGAAGCATGCACTATAAATGTAACTATCATTCTTTTTTATTGGTGCCTTTTGTGTGTTTGTGTTGCAGTAATGTGTGGTAGAACACAGATTACTGTGGTACCTGACAGGAGTGAGTGCTGACTAAAGCCTCAGGTCAGTTATGTAACGGTACAGTGAGTGAGGAGGTCCACGACATACACAGATGTGCAGGGATCACACAGGATGAGTAAGCAGAACACGGGCCCTCAACAAAGCCCCCTAACATCTGCTTCGTCAAAATAAACATCCCTTCAAAGATGTACTTTCACTTCAGTTTTCAGAGTGCAGCTAAAGTGCGTGAGTATGAAACACAGAAATGCTTTTCATATCTTTCATAGTTGCTAAAAAGATGTCTTATACATTTGTTGTCGAAAAAGTGTTGACCTATTACACTTTGACCTAATTTGGTACGCACAAAAGGTATGCTATAATGTCATTTGTGATGTGGCCGCACGTCATGATTTCCAACTTTGACTGGCTTTAAAAAAGGCATTTATAAACTATAAACAGTTACAAAAAGGCTTTAACAATTATCATCACAAAGTTTGGGCTCACCTCATGAATGAAATAAACTTTTGCTCCCACATATAACCCCATTCGAACCACGGCACGAACCGCGGCATTCATCCCTGGAAAAAAAAAAAGTTATCTTAAGAATAAACAACTTTTCATTCAGAGTGAGCTTTAAGAGAGAAAACACGTCATTTGAAGTGAAGCAAATCATTATATAATCCTGATCTGCTTGGCTATTCAACAGTTGCTGCATGGACATATTTCAAATCAGTCACAAAGAACTACAGCGGATACACTTTAATCCCCTCTAACTAAGTGTTAATGTGTCATAAATGTGAGATATAGTGTGTGTATTTGCAGCCTCTGTATTTATAATGTTATCTATGGCTTAGGTCCAATTATTTTCTCTTCATAACACACTGCCCTTTTTGGTCAGACAGTTTCCCAGCTCCTCCTCCAGTTCCCAAGTTATTTTGTGGTCAGTCAGTGGACTCAGTTACCAATAAGGCAGTGCTCTGTGACTTGAATGTCAATGACAGGTTGGCTTAAACACTGAGTGGGAATAATGGACGAGTCAGCAGATAGACAGGATTTTGGCAGAGAGGTGTAAACAGAAGAAAGGACTGAGTTATTTTTCTGAGCACAAACCGGGCAACACTAGACATCCAATGGCAGCCAGGCAGAGTTGTTACTTAGCAACACAAAGGTTACAGCCAGTGGGAAGTAAATTAAGAAATTGGAGTATTTCCTAGATTTAAAATAAAACAAACAAAGCACCCCGTAATTAAAATAAAGGATTTTACTTCTCCAGATTGTCGAAACAGTACATTGACCAACTTGAAATTTCAGTTTTATAAAATAACTATTTTCAAAATGAGCCTGGTTCAATCAGTCAGAGATGACAGAAGAGCTCAAAAGAGGGAAAATAGTGTAAAGCAAGTTTAAGATTATCAAAAAAATGTATCTTCCATTGTTCTTGTTGAGTTTAGGAGGTATTTTTAAAGCTTAAAGGTCCCATGTATTGATTTTCTCGTCCCCTTGTGTGTTATGAAGGTCTTTATGCATGTAAACGGTCTGCAAAGTCACAAACCCTCAAAGTACACCCTGTAGCGAGTAAAACTCTAACACAGAAAATACCTGTCTATGCTGTCCCAGGTCCACATGGACCAATCCGTGGAGCTCCTCACACACCAGGATCCCTTGGCGTCACTATCAAACGCAGTGGGTGGACCTTTAGTGTTGATTTTCAACTATCAGGGAGTCCCATTGACTTGCATAGAGCTTCCTGAACATTGAACAATATAAATCTATTCTAGTAGACCTCAACAATGGAATTATGATCAGTAGAAATGGCCATGTCATGGGACCTTTAAAGTTAGAAAGTTTGGAACTATCAATCTGCATAACTGACTCTTTCTCATGCAGACTGAGTGAAAAGACCAAGCCAAGGCTACACAATGCCCTCTGACACTGACATTCAGTTCCTGTCATGCATGCACCCGCCTCATTAGTCTGTTCTGAGGTCAACTCCATGAAGGGCTTTTGCCGTGTAAATGCGTTCATGTGTGATTCAATAGTGCATTGTAATTCTAAAGCCAGGCACCAAGGATTGATCCATTTCTCCTGAGTCTAGGAGAGCTATAATACCCATAACATGGCTGGCATTTTCCGTCTAATGCAGGACAGTAGTGAGTAGCTACAGTCCATTTACCTGCTTCAGTTTGTATTGTATTGCATGCTTGAATAGTGTCATGACTTAGTGGGACAATATAATAGAACAACGACTATTATTAGAAAGAGGTAGATATATCTTTAAAAGTCAGTGTTAAAATGCATTTGTTTATGTTTATTTCCTTACATTATGATAACGTATTGGAAAACTACAACTACTACCGGTAATTGTATGGAGATATAAAATATATATAGCATAACAATGTTTACGTGTTACACTTGTATGATCTCTAGTGGTTATAATCCCCTAAATGGTTTTTAAATTAAAATGTCACTTTGCCACATAACATGCCTCCTCCTAGTCAGGGGCGCCGTAAGGGGGTGAAAAGTTAGGACGATTCTAAGGGCCCGTGACTGACAGGGGCTCGAGAATGTTCAGAACATTAAGAAAAAAAATGTAAGTAACCTTTCATCAATCCTCAATAATTAACATTAATAGAAGGTTATATTGATAAATTACTCACTAAACTTACGATTCATTTAACTTATTTTCTTCCAAAAGTTAATTACCCAAAGCCTCTGTGCACCCCCTTCTATTTACATGTAATGGTTTGGTCCTGCCTCCAAACGCGGTGCAGCACCAGCACTTGCAGAGAATGAAAGTATGTGAGGAGAGATGCTAGTACTTAGCCTACATACGTGTGTTGTACCATGTTTCAACAACCAACAAAGTCAGGCTCTAAGAAAAGAAGAGAAATGAGAGAAAGACAAGAGAGAGGGACTAAAGGGCGACAGTATGTCACCCAGTTTTTCACAAGAAAAGGTGGGTGTGGTCCATTGGTGGAAATTAGTCTTGTAGCTAATGTTTTTTTGTTTACTAAGCTGACATTAAGTACTGTTAATATCTTTACAGAAAATTCAGAGGTCTTTAATTTCACTGCTCTTTTAGCTGACATTTAAAAAGGTATGTAGGCCTGTCACGATAATTAATTGTGTTGGACGATACATTTTTCTGGAAATTATTGCGATAAACGATAATATTGTCGGCACCGTTTTAAGACAATTTTAGACATAATGATAATATATAATAATAATTCAAGTACATCCTTTCAAACATAACTTTTTATTGAACATTCAACATTGCAAATGAAATGTGAAATAATATAAAATATATAAATGATATATAATAAATAAAACAAATTAATTAAATTATAATAAATTAATTAAATCACACACAACCAAAACAATAAATTAAATAGAGTCAGGCTGGAAAACAGAGCTCTCTCTCTCATATATAAATAAATAAAATAAATAAATAAATATGAGCACACATTATCTCACAAGCAAAAAAAACCTCCTTAAAACAACAGTCAAGTGTACAGTCCACTGTCAAAGACCCAGATGCCTCAACAGGCCATATCCAAATCTGTTTTTCTAAGTTTTCGAGCAAGGAACACCAACATGTTTGCATTGTCGGGCGGGGGCTCTCCATCTCCAGCTGCCTTGTTTGCTCCCAGCTGGGAAAACGGAATGGGGTGGTTGTGTTTTAGGTGGTTTAAAATGCATGGTATTGCCTGCTTTTGTCGCTACCTTTTTTAAACCAATGCGACACACCGCTCGGCTCATTCAAGTCCGTAGGTTCGCCTCGTTGATTTGGTTTGAATCCAAAATACTGCCACACCAGAGAATCGAGATGTGTAGTTAGGTTTTGTAACCAATTCCATTTCACTTTAAATTCCCCGCGAGTAAGTCACACGTTGTCTCCCGCTTGTCGCTATATTATTAATTTGGCTGCGACGCTGCTGCACGTGCAAGCGGAGTGCCCTGACCTGGCTGTGTGTAAGCCCCGCCCCTCACAGCGCGCCTGGCAGCCACAGCGCTCCAGGCTAAAATGCTGGTCACATCTTTATGTAAACGGCAATTTATCGAGCTCAGAAAAGTTATCGAGTCCATTTTTATTTATCGTACGATAAGTCAATTTATCGATTATCGCGACAGGCCTAAAGGTATGGTAGGTAATTCACTTCAGAAACACTTTTTGTTATATTCCATGGAATGCTCTTAACATCCTGATAGCAATGAATATATTAAATGCTTTGACAATAAATACATACAAAAAAGTAATCTGTGTAAGCCGTGGCGCTGTAAAAAGCACGACCAATCATCTGAGCCGGCCCGGCTAAAATGAATGGATGGCCTACCTGCCTGTCAGCCTTCCATTTGTGCACAAACTTATCTCGTGCCCTCATTGGTCATGTGCGCCGTTTGTGTGTGTTGGAGGAGGGGCTCTGTAAAGAACTCTGAAGGAAGGGGCAGATTTTTTTCGGTTGTGTATTCTCAAATTCTAGCGCACTCGAGCTGGATTCTCCATTCTTACCTACCCTACCTTTAATAAATGCAGGCACATTTTTAGCGCCTAGTCATACTAAATCAGTTGTCCCTCCCCCTGGTGCCAGGTCCAACAGATCCATCTTTAGGCTCAGCAACCCTGTCCCCCCAAAAGGCTGAACCTGAACCAGCTTTTCTTCCAACTGAGGTAATTTATAAACAAAGTGGCCTGTGCCTGGTGGTGGGGCCCAATGTGATATATTTCCATGGGGCCCAAAATCCCTGGCGGCGCCCCTGCTCCTAGTTACTGGTAGCTTTCATTTAAGGTTGTTTAGTTTCTGCCTTCAGAATTAATGTCAAACTCATGAAACTGAAAAGTTGTAGCTAATGGTATTTTACATTAAGTTGCAGTAGCCAATATAAGTATAATAAACTACTGTGTAATGCTCATTAATGACGTAGCTGTTGTAGGTGTTTAAAACTACTGTGTCAGTCAAACACCGAGAAGAGCCGTAGAGCACATGACCAGGGTTTCCTCTGTGACGCAAGCACGGCTGAGGGAGACGTACAGTAGCAGAGATGTATGCAGCTCATCACGTACACAGGACAATGCATGAACCTTATAAACTGCTTACTAACCCCAACATCAAGTCTCATCTCAAATCTACATGCATGGTATTTTGCACTGTCAACCCCCTGTCAGCTCCTGTCAGCTCCTGCTAGCTGCACGTCGACCAGCACAACCTGCAATGCAGTGGCCTGCACTTCCATCGCTATTGCTGCTTCAATTAAGTTAATTACAATAACTTAATTACATGGTTACACTATCCCATAACTTATATAGGCTAGCAGTAATTCATGGTCTGTGAATAGAAGAAGTCGGCACGGTTCGACCTTGACATATTTTTAAACGGCTTTCACCGTGCTTGGCTAAAAAGCTGTCACCAATACAATGGCAGAGGCAGATGCTTTTAGCAAGTTAGCAGGATATGTCATGTTAGCATGCTAACTGGCGGGCTGCCAGGCTGAATTACCATTACACTGGGGTACATTTGGCAGCTGTACAATAGTTTTACACTGTAATAAGAGGAGCCTAGCGGTTTTACTGGCTGTACAGCATCGCCAGATACATACAAAGTATTTCTACCTCTACGTGCCTGTCCACAATGATACATTTTTACAGAACGGTCACTCGGCAGTTTACCTTGAGCATCCCCTCCGCTCGTCAACACTGCGATGGCTTTTCCTGTTCCCGACAGGTTTTCAAAGAATACTTTCTTGGTGTCTGGCTGCGCCATTTTCACAGCAGTTCAGTGTATATCCCAATCCTAATCGATAAAATAAAAGAATGGGCCCACAAGTATAAAATTGTGCTCAAATGATGAAGGGCAACACTCGTCCGCTCCCTCTCTACCTATATGTGCCCGCTATGCTCTCCTTCTCCCTGTTCCGCATCTATTGCTGATTTGCACAGACCGACCGTGGGGAAGAGTGATTGACATTGCCGTAAACCAACCAGATTTTGGTTTAAGATGCCTTCCTATTATTTGAAACCAATGGGAAGTAGCGTGGATTATGGGCGGAGCAGTAAGTAGGAGGATGCCAGTGTGGAGCACGGATTCTCACTGATGTATGGGGCAAACGCAAACCCATAGGGCAAACCAACCTATTATAAGATTATTAGGAAGTCCAACACATGTTTGCTGGAAGCATGTCACAACACACTCCAATAGCAGTGTTACATTATTTGAATGACACTCTTGTAATGTGGCAAATAAGTGGCAACAAAATACAAACATATGCAATGAAACTGTAAGGAGAGGAGTAATTATCACAGCCTGCCTGAAAGTTGTATCCATCTATAGAAAAACAAGATTTTTTTATGGCTTATAATTACTTGGAGTAGGAGTAGTTATGTTTGCTTAGCATATCTGTGTTCATGTGTTGACTGTAATAACCAACTGAAGCTGTGTTACCTTATTAAATGTAAAATATTTGCTCACAATTCTTCTTACAAACATGAACTTGGATCTCATTTTTGAATTTAGATGTTGTCTCACTGTCTCCCTCCAGTGTCATAAAGAACCCATTACAGGCACAACGACTTAATACTAAGTTGCATGAAATAAAGAATCTAAACTGAACTAGCATGTTAAAGAGCTTTAACCTTACCCAAGACATTTTGAACCAAATAAAATATGAATCTGGCATTGTGGCTAAAAGTAGCCTAAGTTTGTAGTGACCTTGGGAACATTTGTTGAAGATTCAAGAGTTCCTGGAGACTGGAGTATCATAACATGATAAAGAGTATGTGAGATAAAAGCAGACAAGGCCATTTAGTGCCTAAATCAGTAAGAGATTGACAAAGCAATTCCAAAAGTTAAAATTAGCTTTAAAAGTGAGGGCAGACTCATAAACGACAAAGATTAATAAAAGTGTGAAGAAGGCAATGTTAAAAAGGGATATAAATGAAAGTGATTTCTATCTGATCATTGCATTATCGCTGAACATGGCATTTATGAATTGCTACAGTATAGTAAAAATCAGAAAATGTAAAAGATTGGTTTAGTTCTCCATTTTCCTCATATGCAAGGTCACTCTCGCTGTTGCTTGTTTGCTGTCTCGTACTTCTGGTAAAGGGAAATGCTGCCTTCACATCAGCACGTCTCCTTCCCCTCCGGCGTTTACAGCAATCGTATGGTTTCACTCCATGGGGCTGCTGAGAGGATGGCTTTGCTGGAAACTACAGAAATGATGCTGCCAGCAGGAAACTCGAGAAGAGCCTCTTCATTTTGGATTTTATCTGTGCTCACCATTTTTTGCCTTCAGCTTATGTGCTTCAAACAACAAAAACTCTGTATCTGTTAAATGTTGACATCCGTTAGTACAGTATGTTTTCTGGGACCATTCTAATTGGAGGACAATATTTTTCATGTAACAAATCGATGTAACTTTTTGAACATTTAAAACACTGCTCATCGTGTTTACACCTATTCATACTGCGGCTTTTTATAACTGTTATATCTGTATACTCTATAAATATACATTACTCTGCAGTCTGCACATTACTGCTAGCCTGCACTTCTGATTACATGCCCTCTTATATCTGCATTGCTTTTCACTTTTCATACAAATACTTCCCGAATTGTACGTGTTTTTTTAGAATACCAATATACTCATGTACATATTGTTTTATTTTAATGTTATAATAATTTTTTTGAAATAGTTTTTTAATAATAGTTTTATTTTTTTGTCCTTTTTCTTACAATTTATCTTCTTAACTGTGTTTATGTGCACCACATACACCAAGGAAAATTCCTCATTTGTGGTAACCTACTTGGCAATAAACCTGATTCTGATTCTATCTGCATATTATTGTCACGGTCCTTGCACTCAGGCCCGTACCCAGGATTTCGTAAATACCGAGGTCCAAAACATGCTATGGGAGCTTGGGGGCAGGCCCCCCCAAACATTTGTGCGCACACAAAAGTATTTTACTCTGTGCTCAGCAGGTGAGAAACTAAAGAGGGGCTTCCACATGTGGCTGACCAGGTGTTGGTGCTGCCGGATTTGGCAACCCCACTATAACTTTGTCCAAGATAGTCGTACTGCCACCAAAATCACACTGGTGTTTGCTGTTCACCTGTAGTTTGTGCACACAAAAGCATTTTACTCTGGGCTCAGCATATATACATATATATATTTTTTTATTATTCTTTGCCTTTCAAAAGCATTACATCATTATTTACACAACACGAAAATAACTTAATGTAAAGTATTTATTTCCCCTTCCGTTAAAGTTATTATACATCCATGGGTAGAAGTTTGGACTGCGGCTGTTTGTTGATAAATGTATGTTTTCTTTTTCTGTTTGCTTTAATGTAGGCTACTTAGTTGTGCATTGCCCCCACCGCCAGTAAATGGAAGTACTACAAAGAACCCTGTTAATTCTGTGCAGTTATTTCACAAGTTTTATTATATACACCTCGAACAAATTGCCGTGGTCCGGACCTCGGTGACCTCAATGGTGGGTACGGCGATGCTTGCACTCTGTTGAATGACAATAAAGTTTAAACTAATCATGTTCTGACAGCCCAGGGAAAGCTCGGCTCAAGTTGGCATCAGTGTGATTTTCCCACTGTTCCTGTACAGCAAAAATACCTGTGTATTTAAAGAGCTGCCTCACACAGGAACCAAGCCAAGACCAAGCATTTGTGTCTGCCGATTACACTCTGTTGTTAGCTTCAAAACTGCAATGAAAATTATACTGGATGTGAAGAGAATGGTATAAGTTGCATTGAAGGTAAATGAACATCTATGTGTTCAGTGGGGGAGATTTAATGGTGCATTCAGGATAAAAAGGGTGCAAATTTGACTTCTGATTGGATATGCTGTGGTAGCTTGCAGGTAGAGCTCCCCAGGCTTTATGAAAGGCTGCTTTTTCAAGTCTTTTTTTAAGGTTTTGTCTCCATCGGTGTTGCTAAGCAGCCATCCCTGTGAAGCCCCCGGTTTTAATTTTACAACATTACTTTAAGCTATCCTAAAAAAGTCAGTAAATGTTTTGTTTTTTTAAAAGACCACATTTACATAGTCAAAAGGTCCTTTTGTTCAGCCTCACAATGCTATTGGGTATTACATGTGTGTATAGGTCCTGCCCTCTGGAGCACACACTCACACAACTTCAGACTCTTCAAACGAGAAACATCTCTTTGTTTTATTGGACTGGATTTGTCAGATTCAAGTAAGTAAAATGCCTCAAATATGTATTTTTGTCATTATTACAATGTCTAGATTAGAACATGGACATATTCAGTGTTTGTGGAATACATTCATCACATTTGATTTTGAGCAGCTTATGTCGTTGCAATACCTGGGTCAGTGTGGTAGTCAAAATAGCATGAGCACCTGTCATGGACATTGCCCTTCTTATATGTTCACATATGGAAATAAAACACAAATAGAAATATAATGTCTTTGATCATTCACTATAACTAAGTTCTAAATGTGTCCTCTGTTAAGATTAAATTAAGACCATGTTGAATACATTATTTCTGATAGCAGTAAGTGAATTTATGTCTCTAGCAATATTTTAAACTCTACTTGTATCTTATCAGTTAATTACTTACAAAAATACATTTAACTCTTCTCTGGTTCTGGCAGAAACAGTTATTTCTGAAATGTGTTGGGACACTTGGATGTAACCCTTTTAGTATGATAATTAGCCTATTATCATTAGTCAGACAGCATTGTGTGACTTGTTGAACTGGTTTACTTGCATGATAGGTATTCCTTTATTATGATAATAGGCAGTATTGTATGAGTTGTTGCATTGGTTTACCTGCATGTAGTATTCCTTTTATTATTACATTACATTACATTACATTGCATTTAGCTGACGCTTTTATCCAAAGCGACTTACAATAAGTGCATTCGACCAGGAAGATACAACCTTTAAGAAAACAGAATCATATAAGTACATCAGGTTTCATAGAGCCAAACATTTCAAGTGCTACTCAACTGGCATTTAGAAAGCCAGCCCTTTATTAGTATATAAGTGCTTTGTTAGTAATTCTATCGCTCGAAGTGGAGTCTAAAGAGATGAGTTTTCAGTTTGCGTCGGAAGATGTGTAAGCTATCTGCTGTCCTGATTTCAATGGGGAGCTCATTCCACCATTTTGGAGCCAGGATAGCAAACCCACGTGTTTTTGCTGACGGGAACTTGGGTCCCCCTCGCAGTGCGGGTGCAGCGAGCTGTTTGGCTGATGCAGAGCGGAGTGCACGTGCTGGGGTGTACGGTTTAACCATGTCCTGGATGTAGGAAGGGCCAGATCCATTCGCAGCATGGTACGCAAGTACCAGTGTCTTGAAGTGGATTCTATATGATAATAGGCTAAGCCAGGTAGTATTGTGTGACTCAAGTGTACAATGTAATAGGATTCAGATGCTTGTTGCATCGGGAGACCTGGAAGGGGGTGCTGCATGCATTCCTTTTAGTGTGATAAAAGGCTAAGCCAGACAGAATGAACACTTGTTCCACCACCCTATCTATTCTTTCAGGTAATCTATTACAATATAATAAGCATATATATTATTGACACATATTTATTAATACATTTGTCCATTTCAGAATGCCACCAGCAAAGAGAGATCCTGGATTCAGTGTGCAGGATGTGATGGCATCCAAAAAGGAGAAAGTGATTTTGAGATGGAATCAGAGGACAGTGACACTGCTATGAGTGAAGAAGAGGCAGATGAAGATGCCTGTGGACAAGTGGACAAAGAAAACCAACAACCCAATGACCACCCAGTCAGTGATTATGTGTACATCGAGCACCAACCAAATAAACACACCAAGCCCCGTGACAGATATCGCTGGCTGAACAAATATTTTATCAGTCCCAATACTGACTTTTCTGGTACAGATATCACAGAGGAAGTCATTTACAGGTACACAAACACACAATGCAGCAAGTGTGACATCCGTCTGTGCTTTTTTTCTGACGACAGGAACTGTTTTTGGGCATTACTATTTAATAAATGACTACTCATAACAAATATGACTGATGTGTGATTATTATTCATGCTATATACTGATATAGGTCTAAGTAAGCAATCAATCCTGCAAATGTACCCTTAGTTGTTCAATACGTTTATTCAGACAATGTGAGTAGAAATTCTGCTCCCAGCTAAGGCCAACGTTGCAATATTACAAAATTTCCCTAAAAACGTACCAAAACATAAATAATTGGAAAACTCTTTCATTCCTGCTCCAGAGGCTCCCTACAACAACATCTGAAAGGTAAAACAAAAAATGTAATGTTTTTCTATAAGTACAGCTATCCCAAGGAGCTAACAATATAACGCCTTCGGATAGCTGTAGATGACATTTTGAGGGGGGTGCACTCTTTTTGCTTAGAGTAAAATGTGGCATTTATTTTATGTTATTCAAAATGTTAAAGATGGACCTGCCTTACATAGTAGTGATGGGATATCAGGTTTCTTTAATTGTTTTTTATTGTTTATTTTTGGTCATGATGGTCCATGGGCGCCCTCTGCTGGTGATCCACGAGACTGGTTTAGTTTTGAGCGGTTTAACTTTTGAGTTGCAAGTGTTTGTTTGTCAGTATGATGCTTCCCAGCAGTCTGACAGCATACGCCTGGCTAGCTTGGTTGAACTTTTAGCAATAATTTGCACAGGGAAAACTGACATAAGAAAGTGGTTTTAGACAGAAAAAGCTCACCAAATGTAGGTGGCCACTCAGCAGCTGCAACCACACTACAAGAAGCAGCTAGTTGCAGTTTTGTAAATCCCAGTAATGAACGGGAACTAGCTTGGACGTACGTTAGCACCGAGTGAGGCTAGCGCGTTGTCTCTCTCGCCATGTCCTGTGAGTCCCAGCAAGTACTTCCGAGCCGGTGTTCCGGATTAACTGGTTCCCACGTTAACTGGTTTCCCGATCAACTGGGGTGATTTTCGATCGCTTCTTCTGTCGTTTACATGCATCTTTTGGTATATTTGGCTCGGTAGGAAGACTTTGATGCACATTCAGTACCAGTGTGTGAGGTTACGATGGAGATATCCGGACTCGAACCCTGCGCGTTATGAGTGCACCACGGACCAACACTTCGTAATAGATCACCACAGTGTAGTCTCTAACATTAACATTGATAACAAGTTCCAGAAAAATGCAACCCGACCATCATTTATAATGTGAGCCAGGGGCGGAGCTTCAGGGGGGCTGTAGGGGCAGGGCTCCCTGGGCCCGGGACGTTCGGGACCCAATGGGGGCCCGTCGCCGAGGCAGCAGGCTCCGCCCCCGAGATATTCGCCGGCGGGCCCTGCTGCCTCGCGCCACTGAGTGCACTGACGTTCGTGGTCATATTAGGCATAAAGCATTGTAGCCTATAATATTAGTTGAACTTGTGCTGCTATTTTCACACTCACATTTAACATTAAAACATGAAAAATTGCAAGTGAATCCCTTCTATTGTCTCTAAATGTATTTTGGGTAAATTCGTCATCAACAGCCGTCCATCAACATCATACGTAAATGAACGTCAACGTCATCATCAATCACTTGTCATTCAACAGAGCACTGCCTAGTAGACAAACATGAGGAACTGCCGCCAACACTGAAAACGTGACGTGGATCATAAATATATCAGCAATTAAACAACATCTTACATTTCTTTTCACACAATACGTCTCTTCGCAGGATCAACACTAATTCGGCTGACTTTTATATTTGATCCAATTGGTAGATAGGCTGTATTAACACCATAAACGTGGACTGCTGATATAAAGGGACACCTGGTGGTTAAAGCATGTTATTGAATTTCATTATTTTTATTGTTAGATATTAATAGGATACCTATAAAGTATATTCATTACTCGTTATTCTCTACTAATAGTTAATTAAAGACTGTATATAATGACTATTTTGCACATCCCTTTCAAGATTTTCTAAGGTTTATTGACATATATTCACAAACGGTGTAGTTATGCAATGAATGAAAAACTTGGGTCGCAGGTTCCTCAATAGTGCATTACAAGACATCTATCAATATTTGTGCATACCTCCAGCAATGTTAACTATGTTGAAGCACTTATTTTAACTGATATTATACATATGTATTATACTCTTATAGGATGTATATAGATATTTCATCTCCGGCCTCGTCAGGTATTGAACAATCAATAAATAAAGAACACAGAATTATTCAATATAAAACACAGAATTTGTGTGATTATACTAAATGATTTACAAATAAACACCACTGCATATTTACAAATGTTACACATGCTGATGTAACGCAAATGTTTCCAACTTGGGATCAATAAAGTATATCTTATCTTAAGATGATCGATGGCTACTGCCATATTTGCAAAATTTGCCTCTGAACCTTGACAAGTGCATGTTTTAGGCTTATCAATTAATGTAATGTAATGTAATGTTATCAATTAACAACAGGAGGGGTCACAAACATAAGACCAGCTGTTAAATAAAGCTCTTCTGACCTTAGCTGGAATGTGGGTATATATTAATGCTGTCCATTATGGGCACAAGCAATTTTCACCCATTTATTAATTATATGTTTTACATTTGAGTGTTTCCTATCCCCTAAACCACCAGGGATGTACACTGTATACTGGCAACTTCTTATTATGGGAAATACGAAAACGTCTTTTAAAACTACAACTCCTAGTAGAGACGTGCCATAGATAGAGAACATGTTGCGAAACACAATATCGATAGCAGCGTCCCTAGCAACAAGTAACAAGTAGTTAATAATAATAATAAAAGACATTAAGAAAAAGGCATTTTAAACAGTCATTAAAAAGCAACACAATCTACCTGCATTGCATTACTCTAAACGTGTAATAACATGCTTTAACCAGTAGGTGGTTTGGGTTAAAAAGCTGTCAAGTTTACAGTGTTAACAAAATAAAATATACTGCTGTTTCTGGTTTAGTTCGACGGATATATTTAGTTATTGTTTTGATATTTGTAACACAAAAGCGATGGAAAAAACCCACAGCAACACAGAAAAGATGGTCTTAACATGACCCAGCGGTCTAGTAGTTAATAAAAAACAATAATATCAAAACAAAATATTACTACTAACTTTATTGTGAAATTCAAACTGAACGGTAAAAGAATAGTTTCTGGGCTATTCTGAGCCCGATCTCTGTAGATAAATAAAAATAAAGTACTACGACAGATGTGTAATATATTTAATGCAGCTGAACCATTTATTACAATGCATTCATGTGATGACTTTCAAACAGTCTCTGCAACCAAGCACTGCTGAATAAAGTATGCTTTTATCTTTTACGAAACGTTTTTTTTTCATATGGAATGCAGTTGGAGGTCAACCAATCACAGAGCTTGAGAACTAATCACGGGGTTTGTCAAACAGAGCACATGGTGTAGTCCTAAACGATAGCTGGGGATTCTGGGTAGTGTAGTGTCTTCTGCCATCCTTTACTCCGAAAACATATTTGTTTCTCCGAATCGAAGGAGAAAAATACAAAAGCATTGCACACAATTTAAACCAATCAATGTTGTGTAATTAACAAGGATAATCTGGTGTTTTTTAGTCGATGAGTAGTGCAGATATCACTGTAAAATCAATCGACAGTAAGGGGAATACTTACTTCCGGGTATACTTACTCCGTTATCCAATGGGAATGAACGCTCACATTGCCATTGGGCAGCTGACACAAACGAATGCCGTGCTTCCATGAGCGTCAAATCGCGCCGCAGATGGGAATACATTGAAATCAGTTGAAAGCTATTTGCGTCTCTTTATGAAGCTGAAGGAGCCTAGGAGCGTCACAACTGCACGCCTCGGGACCCTCACCAAACGTCGCTCCTGGACGATTATGGAGTAAGAGTGTGTTGACCAATCACAATCAAATCTCCAAAGCAAACGCACCCAGTGATTAAAGGTAAAAACACTCAATAAAGTAGTTTCATGCGTTTCTCCAGGGCAGTTCGGCGCTGCTAACTGAGCTAGCTCAGCTTGTTGCTCTGATAACTTAAGATCCTGACGTCCGTGACTAAAATCCTTCATCCGGTTAAATATAGTTTAAAAAATACCAATTGCATAACATAGAAGTTCAAGAAAGGATGGTTTGCGGAATAGAAACGGTATTTTCTTCAATTCCTGTATGTTTTCAATCGCAATATATATCGCAGGGGGGGGGGGGGGGGGGAAATCGTGATGTCAGTTTTTTCCAATATCGTGCTGCCCTACGACTAAGCATCATTCACCATTCTTATGAATACTTGTCACCCAGGTGTTTGTGAGTCTGGTGGTACATCAGCAACCGAAATACCTACATAGCATCAAGTCAGCGGTGGAATGTAACAAAGTACACTAACCTAAGTACAATAGCTAAGTATTATTTTGACCTCATTGTACTTTTCCCCATGCTTCTTTGTACTTATACTCACTGCATTTCAGAGGCAATATTGTATATTTACTCACTTTTTACTGATAAAAAACATGTGATATAAATGATGTCATAAAGTAGGCTACTGTATTTCCTAATACATAGATATTAACCAGTATTTTAAAATATATATAAAAAAGTGCCATTGTATTGACAAAGTAACTCTTCTATGTATTTGTTATTGACAGGATATTATCAATGATAATACCAACAGCCACACTGAGTACTTATACTTTTCATACTTCGAGTACATTTAGCTGATAATTCTTCGGTTCGTTTACTTAAAATACACCTCAATTCAGGACTTTCAATTGTAATGGCGAACAAAGTATTTTAATAGATATACTATATTCTCATACAGCTGATTGTAACAGTTCCCCCCCAGCAGAGGTCACTCATGACATCATCTCCATTCCCAGCGGCCTTCTGTCCCTTTGGGAGGACCTCATCTCTGTCAAATTACATTTCCTGGTTGCAATTTTGCACCAAAACCTCGTCCCTTATTCAGTTGCTAGCTGTATCCCTGGGGAAATCTGGTCCCAATTTGAGCAGGATTCTGCAATATAGGCTCACATTGATTGTGTGTTTATTGGCTGGAGGTTGTCACTCAGATTGGTCCTTTCTGTTGGGACACGTTTTAGCAGATGTTGTGTCCTGGAGGGACGGAGCGCAATCTGTATTTATCCCAGGAGAAGAACTGCTGCCTCATGCTTGGACAGTGTGGAAAAGTTGATGTCAAGCAGAGAAGTTAGAAAAGTCTAACTGCTCATCAATTACAAGGTTCAAGGCAAGTTTAAATGACATTGGATTATAGAAGACAATTGATTATGAACAACACATTTGTGCCGTGTTCCCTGACATAACTTATCTAATTTTACTGTTACCTTATTTTACCCATTTTTATGTTTTGTTTCCCATGAAAACTAAAAGGGTACCCTTTAAATATGAAGTTACTAAAAACCTATATAAATAATTGTTCCTATCCCTATTAATAAAACTAATAAATAGATGTTTAAAATTGGAATAAGTAAAATAAAATCATAAAAGCTTGTGAACACCATACATTACTCACAAATTGCAATACACATTTTTAAATCTTTATTGTACTTTTAGATCTCACAAAGCACATTTAGCTCTTATTTATCTCCATAAATATTTCCCAATACTTCCCTAATAGTCCAATAACTACACTTTAAGTCCTTTTAAAGATTCCACATATTTTGCAATAACTCAATAAAAATGTGCCGACTGCAATCTAAATGATTACCTAAATCAATCACACTGCTAATAAAACAAGATTACATCCTATATAAAGCACTATAAGTATTTATGTAGCCCCTGCCATTATTTGCATGCTGTGTTTGTGTTTCTCATCTTTGGCTTATTTACAGTTAATGTCTGTCTCTGTGATCATGAAAAAGTACACAGTGGATGGACATTGTGAGGTAATGGTGTGTAAAAAGAACTGTAGAGCCGTGAACAATATTCTCCATGAACAGAATATCATTGCGCTCGTCATGCATGTCCGGTGACGTGCTGCATCATTTAGCCTGATACATGAGGCTCATTAAAATATTTTACTTGGTGGCAGACTCTATTTTTCAATGGAATCTAAATGCAGGGCAAGTGCTGTACTCGTGTATTCAACCGTGCTGATTATTAAAATAAGCATTACTTATGTTTTATTTCTTTTTATCTTTGACTGGCAGATGAAATTCGCAGTATAGTTACCAATAGGCGCGAAAAAACACCTTGTCTGGGGGTTAATGGAGGTCGCATTTGGTGTCAGGAACATACATTCTCAGCAGTGACGAGACAGAAAAAAAGATGAGAAAAGTAACAATGGGAACACAAAGAGATAGTTTATAATGTCAGGTAACAGCATAAAGGTTGTGAACTGATTTCTTTTCCGCTCTGATTGCCACATGGGAACAAATGAGCGAGCTGCCAATCTGCTGAACTGATTTCGGGGGGCCTCAGGTTGCTGATTAATGAAATGTGGGAGGACAAAAAGACGGCTGTGAGCCTACCCACAATCCCTCACTGCTTTTCCTGATTGGGCTAATCACCCCATTGTCCCTCAGCACTTTGGATTTGAACAGCAAGACGAGAAGGAATCGCACAGAAAGCTGCATTTTCTTCTTCTTTTTTTATTTCATCCCCCCGCCATCTCCCCTTTTCTCCCATATCAAAATCCTGCACCATTACCTCCAGTTTTTCCATAACGCCTCATGTGTCATCCATCTAGCTCACTTTAATGGCAGCCTCATAATTATTTAGATGATTATGTGTTGCAAGCCATTTAGCATGCTCAATGACACATGTTTAATTTATTTGCCGCTGCAGCTTCTGGTAGAGGAAAGAATTGAAGATGGTGGTGGTGGTGTTGGTGCTGCTGCCGTGGCGCCGGCGATGAAGCAAATCAGCCCCAAAATGGTTTGATAAATTGCAGCTGTTGATATAATATGCTATGCCACATCAAAGAGCTAATGTGATACAAATAAGGTGTGCTTTGTGTAGCATCACAAGGCAACGTTTGCTCGGGCTAATGGCGTGTGTCTTGGTTGACCAGTGAACCCTCCGAACACGCTGCACCATTGAGCAAGCTATTAGGACATGATAATGGGAGAAGGATGCAGCCTCTTTCAAGGTTTCACAAATCCGGCTGAAGGGAAACAGGAAAACACACAATCCAGATTAATTCTTTATTTGTAGTATTTTATCCAAATATCTTCACTCAATTCAAATTGGTAGGAAAAATACGTTTTGAGGCAGTAATGGTTGTCTGTAGGGCTAAAATGTATTTGGATATGTCGTTTTTTGGTAGCAAACATGTTTATTTTAGGGAATATATGGAGGAGAGAGTGTGAAAACGTATGAAGGCTTTGAGTGTATGTTAAACACCTACACTTGTATTGCTGCAATAACGTGAGGTTACCACTAGAGAGTAGTATAACCTCATTGAAGGGTACCATGCCACTGATTCTTCCTTATAAGAATGTTTTGTTCCTAAAAGAAACAAATAGCTTTTAGAGGCATTATAATCCCTTTTTAATGTGTGTATTTGCTTTAGTTTAAAACTAGATTAAACACGTCATTGAATAAATGAGAATAAACAAACTACCTGTAAAGGCTTACAGCAGGTAGGGCTGCTCAATTAATCATATTTTAATCGCAATTACGATTTTGGCTTGCAGCGATTATGAAAACAACATAATCGAAATAAAACGATTATGTTTTATTATTATTGGTTTTTCAATTGAATTATACTTAAAGTTCAGGGTAATCAACTGTTAAAAACATACTACACCTTTTTTTGTTTTCAATAAATTGATGTTTTCAAAGTAAATGGATAATCGTTTTTAATAATAGTTATATAAATTATTGACCCAAATAATCGAGATTATGATTTTTGCTATAATCGAGCAGCCCTACTTACAGGTACATGTTTAATGCTTTTAATTGAAAGCCCCTCCATTCAGAAAATGTGAATTTACTTTGGTGTTAGAGCTTAGCTGAATGAGGCATGTGCAGAATTTGGCACTCAAACACCGTTTCCACATTCCTAAAAGAGTGACGTTTTTTTTGTGTGCTCACCTCACCATCAAGTGTTAGTTTTACACGTGTACATCAAACCAGGTTTTCTGACATCACCAGTTTGGAAGCCAATCAAATATTAGTATGGGAATAACACGTGTTCCAAAAAATGAGAATGGACTTTCAGTGAGTCATCTTGTGTCTTCTAAACTCTTGCAATATAACATTTATTGATGTATATACTGAATTCTGATATTTGAGCAATGTAACTAAACTTTTTTTATGAAGATACCATATCTGACAGAATTGTTCTTCAAAGCTAAATATTTGTATACGTTTAAAACATTACTGGAGAGAGGGTTTAAAACAAGAAGCTGTCTGTAAGACTCTGCAGGGCGGTCAGTACAGATCTGTGCTCGCACGGTGCCGAGCAGCACAGCTTGCAGACGCTTGTCGGGCGCAGTGTGCTGCAGCTGGGTCTTGACGTGCGCTGAAGTCTGTCACTGCGCTCCCAGACCGCTCTGTCATCTCCAGCATCTGCCGTGACTTCTTGTTGGAGAAGCTTCTGGAAAAATCACAGTTCTCTGCTTGTCAGCACCTGGTGTTCCTGTCTGCTTCCTTACAACATGTCACTATCTCTTAAATAATCCACACACACACACTTAACTTCTTGTATTGCAAAATGAAAACAAGTTTTTCACAAGCATTTTTCAGTACTGGCTTCTTCCTTCAAAGCTCTAACTATAATATCATTCTCAGTGGTCCATTTCTGTTTGTATAAAGAGTTAATTAAATTCCTAAAATACAATCCAACTCCCAAAATATTCAAAGAAAGCAGATACAGCCATCTGCTTTGGGGTTAAACACTGACCCAGGAACATTTATCAATACTGCAGGGTTTTCATGTGGTTGTATAAAATGTAGCCTATTTATTAGGGATGTGCATCTCCATCACTGAGGCCGATGCGATGCGCATCTCGATACGTTACCACGATACGATACATTAACGATACCCTTGAAACACCAGGCGATGCGATACGATACGATTCACCCCTGTTGCGATACAGTTCGATACGATTTGATTCAACATTATGCGATTCGGGGCGATACGATGCGATTCAATACGATGCAAAAATAATGACACTTCAATATGGTACGACAGAGGATTTTTGTTTTATTCCTTATATGCAGCAAATCATACATTAACAAAAAAGTGCTTTACATATTTAGTACTGCAAATCCCATCATGCCGTTTATTTTTTTACCTTTAAAAGCTCTCCAGAGTACAATTGTATAACACCTCACAGTTAAACAATGTAAGGATGCATTGCTCATGATTAACAATGTGCAAATAACAGCTACCATAGAGCAATGCCCATACAGCTGCCAGCCTGATGTGCTTAACACTCAGAGGCTAACACACCAGTGAGCAGAAAGCATTGGTTTCTATCTAAACAATAAAGAAAACAAATAACCTTTCACAAACAGGTATTTCATAACTGCTTACAGAAAGGAAGACATTTAAATTATTATTGGCCGTCACAGGCTGCTGTAAGCTAAACACCTCTCTCTGACAGAACACCTCACTGAGTGATTTAACTCATATGTCTCACTTTCAGGTTTCTCTTTTCAGCCGCAGACCCCATGTCGCCTCTTTATGTGCGTCGCTAAGTTCCTCGTACTACTTGTGTACTTTAAAGCGGCTCGGCATCGTTAACAATTTGCGAGTGATTTTTCAAGTTGACCGTCTGTAGTAATAGTGCCGCGCACATATACCATCAGGACGTTACTGATGGGGTGCGGCTGCGGAGTGATACTGTGTGTATGCAAGTCCGCATCTAGGACGGATCTATGTATCATGGCTGTAGACCTGTTAAGTAATAAAGATACCTCATACAAAGGTCTACGGATACCTTATTACTCTCTATGACCTGCGGTCAACTATATAGCATAAATGACTATTACACCGTCTTTCTTGAACAATCCGAAGTGTTGCCAAACGTTTGATTTGTAGGTATTTTTCGCTGCGCTGTGTTTCTCTTTCTCATCAACTTCCGTGTGTGTTGATAACTGAGACTCTCGTTCTCCGTAGTGGCGAAGCAAATATCAAAGATCGTCTCTACTGAACGTTGACAAGATAAGGGGATTTTATATGAATGAATCGGTTTTTTACCGATGCAAAGACGCTACGCAATCGATGCATCGCGAGTTCAACCCAAACTGTAGCCGATGTGCACTCTTTCAACCGGTGCACTCGCATCTTGAACGTTTATGCCGGTGCACCGATGCGAATCGGTGAATCTTAACATCTCTACTATTTATAGAAACTAAGCTTCTTTTATTTCTGCTGACACCAAATGAGAATGAAGCAAAAGTCATACACAATAGAATATATTAATTTAGCATAATTTTGGCTTTGACATAGTTTTGTTCCACTACATATCTATTTCACTCAGCAGCTGTGTTTCCATGGTATGTTGTAAAGTGTAGTAGCTTTAATAGTGATGTTTTTTAAAGCAGTGCATCATTGTTTTTCATATGTTTTATTTGCAATGCATGTTTTTCTAGTAGCTCTTCCGTGTAACACCTGTGTTCCCCTTGAGTTTAGAGAATTATATATTATATGTGGCATATTGTTTGCCATTTGCTAGATGCAGTCATCAGTCACAATGCATTATGTATTGTGTGTCAAAGGTATTCAAAGTTGAAAATAAACCAGTCCCTAGAAATATTTAGTAATAAAAGGCCTTTTACTTTGGCAAAAATGTGGACTCATAGTGTCAAATTATGTACATCTCGGGTAGTGTTGACTCATTGTGATGATAGCTTCAAGTGTTTACATGTATTGCTACTTGCTGAAAAAACAGAAAATAATGTTTGGAGGTAGGCCTTAGTGTCCCAAACCATCAGCTGCACTAGTTAATGCAATGGGGGCCCCTAAACACAAAGTACCAAAAGCATAAAAAAGCATATTTTGTTTTAAAAGTTAGCATTAGCATATCTTGCTTATTTCTTTTCTTTCTTGCTAACATTTTCACTGCATGGTATACGTCACTGCTCTATGCGACTCATCTTGCTCTTTTTTGGTTTTCTACTATCAAAGCTTGTGGATACCTTGTCCTTTTTTTTTTTTTGTTAACCAGGGATGATATTCCAAGCTAGCTAAGGCAATACTAGAAGATAAAGTTAAAGCACTGACTTGAAGTGTCACAACAACGGAGGATATCTTTTCACAAACCTACCATTTCAAAGTAGCTGATGCAGTGGAGTTGAGTCATGTCCAACCATGCAGTAGAATGCAGACTCAAACATATCCAAAACTAAACACCTTTTTGATTCTCTGAATAACATATTCAAAACTATTTCCAAGGTATTTTTAACCTCCTTACTTTACATTACGTAGGGTGCCATGCAGTCGTATCTCTTCCTCATCACTATTAATTAATGATTAAATGATGATTGAAAGCTCCCTCACCTGACTGCGTATGGAGATGTATTTAGTCTGCTGATTGGAAAACTTCAATCAGTAGCTAGGTCTGTAATCAACACCTGATTATAACATGCACACATACAGTGGTCCTTCTGCCCCCTCCCCCTGTCCTAAAATCATCACTCCATTCATCTCAATTAGTCAGTTAATGGTGTTAAGGTCAGAAAATGTGCTGCCTATCACTTCTATTCATTTCAACGTGAACCAACACAGCATCGCTCCATCAACCGGCACCTAGCACCGAATTATAGACGGAAGATCTCAGGCTCGATGTTTTTCTTTCTGTGATTGATTTGAGAGAGTGGTTTTAGATAAACTGACACGACAACCTATTTCTTTCCTCACTTTTCAAACAGTTCTGACGTTTCCTTATCACTGATGTACTCCTGAAACACGTGAATATGTGGCACACAATCCGATTCTGGGACATGCAAACAAGAAACACCAGATCTGTGTTTTATCCCAAAGAAAGACAGACAAACTGAAGACTTTTGGAAAGTAAATTCAGGCAAAAGTAAAGAGCACAAAGCATGATTGAAAAAGTCCTCAAACAAGCAGGAGAAGTGTAGGTGCAAAATGGAATTTGACACCTTTTTGTTCATGTTTATATCGGTAACAAAGACCATGTTAAATCTTCTCGAAACAGCAGAAGAAACCAGCTCTGAAGAGCAGTTCTGACTGCTGCGCACGGCGTGAAAACAGACTTAATTACATCCCATTAAATACAGCACCAAGAAATTGTTTGACATTTTGGGACATGCGCTTATTGGCTTTGTTGCTGAGGGTTAGATGAGAAGATCAATACCACTGTCAGGTCTGAAAGTAAAGAACAAAGTCTGAGCCATGAGGGGATTTAGTTAGTTTATCTAAAAGACTAAAAGAAGGGGGTAACAGCTAGCCTGGCTCTGTATCTATAAAGCTCTAAAGCTCACTTATAACATGTCCATTCTTAAATGGTAAAAAAGCAAATGTTTTTCAAATGTGGAGTTGCTGGGAGCATTCGGCTAGCTGTTTACCCCTGCGTCCAGTCTTCATGCTAAGCTAAGCTAATTGCCTGCTCACTACTGACCTGTTGCCAGAGCTAACAAATCAAACCCTTTTTTCCATGAAGGCATTTATTATTCATTCAAAATGTTTGTTTTAACAGTTCATTTAAACGTGTGAGTGGTTGCTGCAGTAGTTGCATCGTAATGGGTATCAAATATTGTGACATTTTGTCAAATAACTTTCAAATTCACATGAGGCAAAAACAACTTTGCATTGAAAAGCCCAAAATCCATAACCTTTGTAATTATATTTATTTTGTCACCAAGCAATCAGTGACTCTTTCCAAATCAAATAATGCATACCATCGAAGCCATGATCGTAATTTGCCATTCATCAATATGTATTCTTTAAATATAAGCTGCAAATCTTTCATTAGAAGCCACCTAATTGTTTTGTAGCATGCATATTCTACCCATATCAGTGTTTCCCACAGAATTTGATTCTATTTGTGGGGCCACCGCACCCCCCCCCCCCCCGGCAAGAAAGCCAAAGGGCCCCTTAACCTATTCGGGTGGCCCACGCATCAACCACCCCCTCAAATACGAAAATACATGTGAGTTCATGTCTACTGTAGACAACGTTGCTCTGTGTTGCATTTTTATTGAGTGAGACACACCGGAGTTGAGGTTCTGTGGGGTTTATTCTCCCAAAAATATAATTTACAATTAATCAAAAGCGACTGACAATTACCAATTACAGGGACATTCTCCCTGGAGTAACTGAGGGCCAAGTGCCTTACTCAAGGGCACACTAGTGGTGGTGTTCCAGGTGGGATTTGAACTCGCAACCTTCCGATCATCAGCCCACCTCACTATCCATTAGAGGCTAATATTATTAGACCACCAAAATACAAAAAAAAAAAAAAAAACTTTTTATTTTTATGAGATCCATTTGTTGCGGACGATATTTAATTGTGGCGGCCCGCCACAAATAAATCAATGTATGGAAAAC
Source organism: Notothenia rossii (assembly GCF_949606895.1). Classification (NCBI taxonomy): domain Eukaryota; kingdom Metazoa; phylum Chordata; class Actinopteri; order Perciformes; family Nototheniidae; genus Notothenia; species Notothenia rossii. Next base: position 7,561,130 of record NC_136911.1, on the reverse strand, counting down.
ACTGCATATATAAAAAATTTTTAGGGTTTACATTCTGTGGCTGGCATTCCCAAAAATCCAACTAGCCGTCGTGATTCAGCAGCCAGGGACAGGTCATTGTAATTTTACCCCTGAAAAGGATTATAGTGAAATACTGATTACCTGACAGAGGGAAATGAGGCTACGGCCAGTTTTAGTCTTTTTTTCCAAATCTGAATTGACAGGGCGGAGGTGGGTGGTTAAGTTCAATCCACTATTGCTGATGAGCAGGCTGATTTCTATTAACCTGCAGCTTGCAGATCAAACAGGCTGTTCCATGCTGCTGCAGAGAAAGGGGAGAGAGAGAGAGAGAGAGAGAGAGTCTGCCCCCAAACTTTTATGACACAGAAAGTCTGCTTAATGGGCTGGAAGATTCTTCCCATTTAGCCCTGCGTGGAAATAAAAGGAAGCTGGTCGGTGCTCAGGAAAAAGGGCTACTTCCAGTTAAGTCCCCCAGTGGATTGGAAATTAGGAAATTATAAGGAGTGTGATCAATCATAAAGGAGTATGCACTCCGGCATGAAACGCCCCGGTATTCTCCGAGATGTGTATGTGACGTCAAACTTTATCTGAGCAATTATCATACGTGCATCGCTGCCTGTCCCATTAGCTCAACCACGCCTGACGGGGCATGTATCCCCATTTAGTCGCAACGTTAAGATGGAAAGGAAGCTTAACTGAGCCGCCATTGTGGTATTTTTAGACCCTGACACCAGCAGGTTTGTGTTGGTCCAGAAACAGGCAAACACAATATGTCCTAAAACCAAAGTAATCTCACTGATAGCCATCACATTATGTCCCCAAAAAGTGACGTTTCTGTTGATTCCTGTTGTGACCAGCCAGACATGAAGCCTACCGGCGGAAAAAACGACAAACAAGCCCATGTTTAAAAAGAAGGTGGTGTATGTCTCGCAGCCCCCCCCCCCCTTGTCTGACAGCCAACAGAGCCAGCAGTGGCGGCAGTACGAGATCAGGAAACCCCGAAAGGAGAAGCAGAACCGGGGCTGATGGGGGAAATATGGCGGAGTGTTGGAGTGGAGAATATTGATGTAAAGCAATCATGACAAACAAGATGCAAATTGTCTTCGTAAACAATCAGAGGTCTCTCACTTCTGACACGCCGGAGATGTTTGATTGATGGTGAGAGTGAGACTGTTTAGATTTTAAACTGTTATATGAAACTTTTTGATTGACACAGATCAGAGAGGCGACAACAACAGCGGAGGGAAGATGATGAAGAAAGTGCAATGAAGCTAAATAGAAGGTAGACGAAGAAAAGAGGCAATGATTTTTTATTTTGGTTATTGTTTGCTATGTTTACATATGCATCTACTTCTCTTACTTTAAGATGCAGGAAGTAGTTCTGAGAGTACATACTGTGTAGACTGTAAAAACACATGTATCTATGTCTTTACCAATTTCTAAAGAGACGTTTAGAAACCTGGATAGATTTGAAAATCCAAATTTGTGTTGGAGATGGGTGAAACTGATGCTGCAAGCAAACAAGAAGTGACTCAGACAGCTGTCATGTCCCTCTTTAAGTCTCAATATCCTCTTGACTGATTAATATCTTCCAAAACAAACACCAAGACACACGTCGGAAAAAAAATTAACTACTTAGAATCCATCCATCCATCTTCTCCCACTTATCCGTGGTCGGGTCGCGGGGGTAGCAGTTCCAGCAGAGAGCCCCAAACTTTCTTTTCCCTAGCCACATCAACTTAGAATCTAACTTTTTATAAAAGATTTACAGAGGCTCCTTTTTTATTTGTGTTATTTGCAATGTACATGGAGTTAATTGAACTAAACTTGAATTATTTGTTCAAACCTCATGAGTTGTTATTTAAAACCAACAGAGAAAAGAAAGACATTTTTTAACATGGTGAAAAGACAACATAGGCTGTTGAACTCCATGTAACATGACAAATACTTACTCAGATTCTATGTTATTGTTTCTTTTACAATATCAGAATAATTTAAATTCTGGGATGGCTTTGTAAAATGTAATTTACAAGACATGTTTAAGACCGAACTGCTTATTGCTCTGAGAGACCTTACCTTTGGACTCAAAATAGGAAGCTTCAAAATAACTGGTTGTGTTACAGCATGATGTCCTGTTTGTAAAGCAAGCACCTCACAGTATGGATATAGATGACTATAATAACTTGCTACAATAAAACGGTTTAGAGTAATAATAAGACCAACATCAGATGGTGAATTGTTGTAGGTCGCCCCCACACTGGGCACCGAGTAGTGATGTGGGAAATATCTGCTTCTGCTGAGCCTCCATGCTCTGCTTCTTCTCCACCCATGCATACCGCTAGGCTAATGAGTCGCAATGCCGAACATAAGAGCGCCCAATTCCTCACAGACATTTCCACTCAGGGGGGTACTTCAGCCTTGTTGGCTCTGTTATTCCGTGATTCATTTATGTATTACTCGTCACGATTTTAGGCTTTTGGACGAAGTAACGGTGAGTTTCTAACCAGTGCTGAGGAGCTAAAGTAGCCTGCGTCAGTGTGTCATATCAGCCTCCATCCTGTCGTAATGTTTGCGCACGATCCTCTGTCACGACGTGATAAATTGGATCCCGAAAATAGTTTGAGTTAATGTTTTTATGGTTTTGGTAAGAGAGAGTGTATTAATGTTGGGATATAGGCGCAGTGATGAAAGTAGGTGCTGTTTTGAAAGGTGTGGGCAGGAAAATCTTTTATAAATTGTCTGTATGGGGAGGAGATGAGAAGTGAGGAAGACACAGAGGGAGTAATGGCCAATGCTGAGAAATGTCTGGTATGGCTATAGGATCAGAGTGTGTGTGTGTGTGTGTGTGTGTGTGCGCGCAGCCTGCACAGGGAGCTGCAGTGCTGTGTGCTGATCATTCATGATGGCACCTTAGAGGCCATCCTGTAAGGAAGAAAAATGAAAACTATTAAAGGCTCGCTGGGCTATGTTGGCTTTGGTGTGTCAGCAATTATTAGCCAGGGACAGCAGTCTTTAGGTCCTCAGCTATAGAGGAGTGGGAGGGAAGGACACCATGATCCCCCATACACTCCACTCTGATCTATGCTGCAGAACTTTCTGCACTGCGTGGCAGCAGTGATGCTGAGAGCTTTCTTTATCAATGGATGTTTTCGAGTGGTTTATGTAGGAGAAATCCAAAAATCTGTTTCTTATGTGCGTATGTTTCTTTTGGCTCCATCTGTGGAGTTTAGCAGCCAAAGACTTGCCAGAATTTGCCAGAGCTCAGCTGTCAGTCACACAGTGTGGGTGGCAGTGTGACCAGTTTGCCTTGGATTTCCTGTTGATCACACTAGATTTTCTATATTTTGTGGTATTTGTGTGTTCGTCCATGGTGATTACACTGCTCACACTAACATATTTCCTTACCAATTCATTCCAAAACAGTTTCCAACTCCGAGATATTCATTTATACATTCATGCCCTATTTCTGGTTCTCGCTTAAGTTAGGAAATGGTGGTTGAGAAAAATGAGGATGGGGATTGCTAATATTTGACAAATGCACAGCTAATAATGCAACATAATAAACATGGTCAGATAATTTTAACCAAAGTTAAGTGCATTGGCAGAAAATAGAAACAATGGACTTAAGCAGTGGCGAAACGTCAGGGCCTTCAAGGTATTCAGAGAATACCCTGGAACACTCAGATAAAACAAACAAAAAATCAATTTAATTATATAAATAAAATGAATAAATGAGAATGGTATCTGTGTCGTTGATCTGTAATATTACAGTGTTACGTTGATTTGTTTGTCCTTCACGGTCCATGCACTACGCATTTCAGTGGTTTTGTGTTAGAAAAGAAAGCAACCAATCAGATCTTGTCCTTCAACCAAGGTATTCTACGTCCTTGATCGAATGCCCTGGCCGTTGCACTGAATGAGAGCGTACGTTTGGACTGACAGTTTGATCAACCAATCATATATTGATTAGCCAATGGGCGTATTCTTTCATAGTTTCCCTCGGTTCCAGGGTACTGAAGGCCCGCTAGTTAACTGGCTCGAGACAGAGGATCTAGATGCGACGAAGCAATTCATGCCGTTTTATTGTTTTTAACGTTGAAATGACAAGTGCAACAGGGGAAGATGACGTTGTTGCGGAATTGTTGTGAGTACCCTTTTCAAGACGACAATTCAGTGAAAAGACGGACATTATAATGCCGCGGGGGGGGGGGGGGGGGGGGGCGGTCCCGTTGTGATAGACACGGTTCGCCACTGGACTTAAGTATAGTAGTAAGTGAATATAACCATGACAGCACAAATAATTGAGGTGAAAATCTATAAATACATATACAGTTTGAACCCTCATTTTAGGAGATTTCAGAGCTACAAAATTGATTTAGTACTGTAGAAAAAATCCCCAATATTAAAATATATATTTATGTAAAAGCGCAGAAAACTACACCCAATTTCTAGTTGGGTGTAGTACTTCATGCCTCCCACTCTAGTTTTGCCAGCCCATAACTTGAGCTTGCATGACACTCCTGAACTGAAAGGTCATCACGCAAAGCAACAAAGTTGCTAAGTTGGCAAAACATTGATTTATATGAAAATGCTGCAGATGATTACTTATCAGATCTTCATTGTCAATACCATTTAGTAAAACGTCTGTAGCGACATGCACTATATATCACGTAAGCGAAGGTCACAGTGTGCATTAATGCATCGGCTCCTGGTCACATTATCAAACTACCTGCCGGGAATGCGGCGTCCTTGCGTTTGCAGCCCCTGCCGGAAGACAGATCCTCGATGGACTAACTCTCATTACTCATTACAGTGTTTGAGGACGTGGGGGACCACCTGCGACACTTATAAATGACTTGCTTGTACAGTTTGCCTCGGGCGGAGCTGTTGCCGGGCCTGACCAGATGGCCAGTGATCGACTCTCATGTGTTGTGATACACATGCAGCGTGTCCACTACCCCAGGGCCCAGTTTGCTATTCACATGCGTTATAAGGTGGAATGAATTCAGCATCATTCGGATTTCTAGAACATTTGTATTTAACAGATCAGTAGGTGAGAACACAGGTCATCATTTGCAATCGGCCTTACTCAGTTCTCATTCTACATGTAACTGAACATTCTGAGGACTTTTACTATTGTTTGTTGAGGGATGAGACAGAGGACCAAAAGTTCACATTCAAGTCTCTGTCAATCCTCATCTTCAGAAATGTGTATTCTGGTTTAAAAAAACTAAGGTAGACAAGGAACACGGATGGCAACCAATGTGACAGTAATCCATGCCGCAGTGGGAAGGTGATGCAAGAGGTCACTGAATGTAAACGCTGCTGTTATTCGGGTAGTGTTAATCCCTCGAGCATAGCGACTGAGCATGCATCAATCACAGCCGTGTGTGTCCAGAGGTGAGCCAACAGGCATTAACCTTGAACCAGAAGTCAAAGTCTGGCTGCTCTAGCCCCACGGCCACAAGTTAGACCACCAACGTGTCCACTCGCTGAAATATATGCTGAAGCCAAAGTAAAAGTGAAGCGCTGTGCTGCTACTCCACCGTGAGGGAAGATGTTAAACAAAGGAGCTTGTTTTGACCATCTTGTCAATGGAAAATAACGGTGTAGTTGCTAGATACTACAGGTTTATTGTCATAACATATACAAAACTACGGTGCAATTGTGTAATGTATGAAACATTTAGATTGCAGTAACCTCAACAGTGCATTTAGATTGCAGTAACCTCAACAGTGCAATTACAAGGCACAACACATTTATAAATAGATCTTTATAAATAGATGTCATTATTTTTGACATTATTTTAACGGTTTATTTATTGTGCAGTTAAACTTTCTTTTATAAATATACTTTAATCTCTTTTAAACCCAATTGACATAATATGGGAAGATAAGTGGAAACATACATTGAGCATTAATTTATCCAAAAAAAAGTTGAATATTCTATCTATCCTTTTTCTCTAAACAAACTGCACATAAGAATAAATAGCTCTATAGCTGAATATTTTATAAAAAGCTATTGGCTAACATTGTTAAAGGTGCAAGATGAAAGCTGGGAGGACGAACCTAACGGTGAAACTGCAGCCCAGAAAGCCACAGCATTAAGCTGCAAAGCAACAAACCCTGTTTTCAGCGTGTTAAATGTCAGACAGGTGTCTGTAATCAGTAGGCGTTGGACTAATTAGTCAACGAGATGCACCTGGTGCAATAAACAACAACAAGCTACAGTATAGGCTAAGAATAAAAAATGAAGGGAAGTAACTTTAACTAACTTCAACATGGTGATAAAGTAAACAAAATTACAGAGGGGGGCAATTATGTATCCCCATAGTAGCATTTAAAGCAATGTTAGTAATGTTCTTTAAAGAAGTTAGGAGGGTTTAGTCTACTGTGACACTTAAAAAAGAATAGTCATCAACGTTATTTATTACACCAAATATTTGTTCTGGGAGTCCATTTGACTTTCAAGGGAATGTGGTACAGTACTTTATTGAAATGTAATCATGGCAAGATGATACACTTTTATAAATCAATAATTAAGTAAGAGATGTATCGAAAACTGTGGCGCTCCATGGACATGAAACACACAACCGTAAATGTTGGCTAGCTAGCAGTGTTAGCCGACCCAACAAATAACTAGTAAAACTAGTTCCATCATTTGATTACATCATGAAACATGCCTTCTGTGAAGAAGAACAGCACATTTTTTACTACAGAAAATAAAAGGAATGGTTTCTATTTTCACCCCCCACCACAACAAGCCTGTCTACAGATATTTGTCTCAAATATTTGTAGTTGATGTAATCGGTCCTGGAACAAAAGCTGCATCACTTGAAGAACATCACCATGTTCCAGAGATCATGGAACATTCAATGTATAGAGGATTGTTTGACCGTTTTGTCCTGTAGATTACATTTTTCTACGGTGATAACTTTTTGCCTCGTGGCTATTTTAGAAAAGACTAAAGTGACTTTATAGCTTAGATCTAATCATGCTTCCTCAGCAAGCGCCATCAGATAGGCTTCCTCACCTTATCAGTGTACGCAGGCTGAGGAATCGTTTCAAGCATCTACGGCCAGAAGGGAAGGAAAGGAGTAATTCATAGCAGTGGTTCAACAATTAGAGAAAACGTTTTAAGAAACAGGGGGAAAAAACATAACAAAAAATGCCTTAGGAGCATCGTGATTGGAAAAAAGAAGGGAGAGGAAATGGAGAAACAATCGCTGACTTTTATAAAATTCCAAGTGCAGATGAGGGAGATAAGCCGGTGTAGCACTGTTTGATTCCTAGGCTTGTCAAACGGCTTTTGATTTCCTGCTAAGGTTTATAAATGGCTCTCATAGGGAGAACATCAAAATTCAATAACTCCCTTTGAGATGAATGTTATTAGATTTTCATAAGAGCGGGAGTTCCTTTCTTTTATGCACAAAAGCAATGTAGCGGAATAAAAGACTGTTAGATCTAAGACGAGGTCTTTTACCTGGAATATAAATGCAGAATTATCTTTGGGAAAAAAAAGACTAATCATGTTACCTTTACCTGTGCATTTAAGGGTTAACGTATACAGCAATTCAAAAAGTGATCAAGGTTGTAATTGAATTCATAAGCTATTTGTATTTGCTTCCCTGACCGTGTTACATTGATGTTCCCGGGCACCAATCTGTTATTTAATTCAACTTTCTTCACAATACTTCCTTATTGACGTGGCTGAGGCTGCAGAGAATATTGCGCCAAGAATCGGAGATGTCTAATAAGGTGCCGAGAATGATTTTCCACTTTGAAATGCTAAACGGGACGGAGGTACAAATTAGCCTGGAAATGCCTGGCGCATGTAATTAAAGGCCCCAATGAATTCCAATAATCAAATGGGCCATCTTCTGAGAAAAGTATTACAGGAGGATTATTCGTGTAGCAGGTTTCACTAATCACTCACTGACAGACCGGCTCTGTGCCAGCAGCCCTGTCTGTCTGGGGTGTTGCTGTCACACACACACGCGCACACACACTTGAACGCTCATGTGTAATCATAAACACCCCCCGAACATGCATGTAGACAGACTCGTACACACACGAGCAGAGGCAGTCAGTCAGTCCTATTGATGTCAACCTTTTGCTCTCAGTTATCATCTGCACACAGGCAGGCTTCATATTGAATCAGAGGGACAGGGTTAAATAAAACTGGAAGGCTTTCACTTTCAATCTCATCCAACCTCCAACTTACATGCCTCGAGATTCAGGAGATAGAGGGGCTTTGGATGTCAACAAGCAAGCAGAGACGACATATACTTGCGCTTGGTATCTGTTAGCCACAAAACCTCGAACCAGTATGGATGTTTCATGTGCTGTCCAGCGGTTTGGATTTTAAATTATGTGAATGTGAAAGTTTATAATGTGCTCCCCATTCTGATCCTTGTTCTTTACAGCAGTGGAGTATTTTACTTTACTACGTCTGATTCAACCAACCACAGGCCTGCACACAATTTGTTAGCTGTCTGCAGCAACGAAGGACCCTGGTAAAATTAATCAGTGACATTAAAAAACAGACCGAAATGCGTCACGCTTTGATGCAACCCAATGTGTTTATTGATTAATAAACGGTCAAAGGATTCCATTTCCCAGATATACTGTCTGTGCCTGCCGCTGCTCTTTTTGCTGCCAAAGAGGCTTTTTCCCCCCAGGACAAATGTGTTTCAGCTGAGCTGATCCAATCCCTACTCCATTGTTTTTATGTACTTCTGTTTAGCGCTCCCCGAGCTCCACTGACTACCTGTCTGTTTAGAAGCCTATAAACATAAATCAGACTTGTTAGAGACTTTTTCATAAATTCCTCACTGCAGAAAAAAGCTGCCTCAACAGATGGATGAAATACCACCAGGGCTTTTTATTTTTTTATTTACTCTTTCCTGGAATGAATTTCTGTCCTCGCAGTGTTCAGAACATTATTGCTGTCATTAAAGCCCTGATGAAAATCTGTGGTAGTAAGCCAAGAGTCATAGCACCAAGCTTTTGTTTTATATCCATATCACACACAGTAGATTTACATTATTGGATAATATCTGGTGTATATTGACTTTCTGGTGAGCCTCTCATCCCTGAAGACACATGATTCATGCAACAAAGCCCAGAAGGCCTATTCTCTATCCTCCATTAATATGCCTATGGAGAATGGCAAACAATAACACAGCTGTTTTGTCATGCATTGAAAATCTTCATGTGCAATCCTGTTACTTTAACTGTAAAGGCCACTCGGATAGATTTTCTAAAAGTACCTTGACCCCAATCTTTTTTCTTTGCAAAAAGCATTCATCAATATTTCAATCACGCTGGCAGCTTTGACTTTTAGCCTAAATTGTATTTGTTGGTCATCATAACACTATTTATTCCCTCACTAGTCTTTTAGCTCCGAGGTTTGACCTTTGTCGTCCACCAGTAGAGAATCTGTCACCTCCCGCGCTCCCATTTGTCCCCTCACTGCACTTCAGTGGGAAAGATAATTACGCTTCAAATGAAGCTCCGTTCATTGTGTCGGCTAATGTTTAAAGCTCTCCCTCTCTGTCCCTTTCGTGCTCTCTCTCTCTCTCAGAGCACAATGGGGAGGGTCAATGGATCCACGCTCACCTCTTATTTACAAGATTCATGTTTATCTAATGCAAAATCAATAGCTCAGCACCAGGGAGAAGTTAGGGCTCCACTAACAATCGTTGAGAGCTACTTAACAGCACATCAGCCAGCGTGTAGTGGCCCATAAAGGAGAGGGATTGGCGAGGATCGGCTCTCAACGGCACAGAGAGAGAGGAGGGTCAACTGCATTCATCTCTGGATTTTCTTGAATTCCTAACCAAACTTAACTAAAAGCAGCCACAACTGATTTGACTGACTTTGTTGTGACCGCTTTAGACAATTAAAAACTATTAAAATAGTTATCCAAGAGGTTTGTCAAACTTCAATTTTGTAATATTTGTATTGGGTGAAGTAGTGGTTTGATCATCTTAAACAGTTAGCTAAAAATGTAATCAACATATAGATTGTTTAACTTCTGAAATGGTTCCAAACTAAATAACTCAAATGAACAGAACTCTATGACTTGCATAAAACATGACAGCTACAGATTCTCAACTGGTTTGGTTTGTTGCGATAGCTTTACGACATTTTACCTTAAGATGCCAATTATACATCTCTTATTCCTAACAGTTTGTTATAACAAATGCCAAGAAGGTAGCAATGAGGTAGATTTCCCAGGATATGTGGCTCTGTATAAGCAGCGCAAAATTAAGACTGCTGATAAAAGCAATACGTCATTGCTAAGGTGTTTTTTGTTCAGAGATATTTATAAAATGATGTTCATTATTTTTATATAAATCAAGAACTGTACAGTTGTCAATGTTCTGAAACACTGACAAAGGGCTGTGTGCTGCAGTAAAAGTTTAAAAGGCTAATTGAATAACTATGATGATACTTAAATGACGTCTCTTCATCATGCAAAACTCTATCTTGACAGCCGTGTAATATCCTCCGGACCTGTGGAGACACCTCCACCTTATTTCCTGGTTCCTTGCACTTTGAATAGATCAGCACTTAGAAATCTGCCTCAGTGGCTCTACTCAGGGGCGTGTATCATTTGGCCCTAAAATTCACTTTTCCCCACCAGTAAGCACTATCAGCCTCGCACCCCCGTGAACCCCCGACAAAGACCTTGCCATCTGTCAGTGTCGCTCGCCGCAAAGTGGCTGCGATTAATTGAAAAACAATGGCGGGGCCAAGTGGGAGGGTCAAAGCAATATGCATCGTGGCCTCGCCGGGTCAACTCCTCATTTCCTCATTGTCGAAAACACCTCCTCCGGACATTAGCCGCCGAGATGTTTGAACACATTGTGCCCGTTTGGTTTAGCGTCCTCCCCTCTTTTGGCAGCGGGGAATATCAGGCGGACAGATCCGGGAGAGTCTATCTGTCTTTGTCCATGTCAGCGTAACGCGGTGCTAATCAATGCTGAGGGGGATAGCATGGAGTTGATCCCAGAGGACAGGAGGCTTCTTCCACGACAAAACTCTGCATGAGTTATGACCACCCTGAAGAAGTGCTGAGAGTGATGGACAGTGAAGCACAGCAGCCAGAATATAAGATACAAGCGAGGTTGACAAGTGACTGTGAGTGCCCAGCGTGACATAATACCTCAGCTTGCTCATGTTGTTTTAAATCCAAGTTTCAAGCACCTCGATCTACAAGTTTCTACTGCCCTGCCTCTAGAGTGAACTCTTCCTCCATGTGATGGGTTTTCCGCCTCTATGCCGCCTCAGCAGATCGAATCCTCCTGCACACAGGCTTTCAGGGTTGACTGAGCAGCCCCTCGCCCTCAGTAACCAGGTGAAGTGACCCTGTCTATATTCAGACTTACAGCTCGACACCTGCGTTTACAGCCACCCAGTCCATTTTGCTAACACCGAATTGCAAGGCGACGCATCAAAGCGACAGAGCGTCTCCATCACTGCCAAAAAAGAGCTGGTCCTTTTTATGTCACCCACCAGACTTCAGCATTCATCTTTCACTGATGGATAGCTGGTGCTGCCGTCTCAAGGTAGCGGACAATTCTCTATCTTAAAAATACAGAGCTGACTTCAATCTTGGCCCAGA